>NC_090760.1:40522734-40547734 GCF_036898095.1 Palaemon carinicauda | reverse complement strand
TCCAGCATCTTTATGGAGGAAGTGATGCTAGAGGTCTAACACGGAACAGAGAATGTAAATGCATTTGAGATGAGAATATGAGTCGTGAATGGAGCATGGAATTGTTGGTAGTTGCAAGAACTAGGCAAAATCTTTTGATGGGTTGTGTAAGAGGAGAAAGTTGAGAGTAAATATGGGTAATAGTAAAAATATGGAGGTAATGGGAACCAAGGAAGTTCAAAAATTAATTCTAGCAGGGATAGTGGCAAAATGGGAGTAGATGTTTCATTTTAATATTTAAGAATCAATTCAATGGACGATGGTACAATGATAGGAGCTATGTATGAAAGGATAGATGAGCCAAGTATCTTTAATTTAAATGATGTGTGGATGTGTAAAGGAAAGAAAAGTGGTTGAAGCTGTTGAAATGAACTGGTTGTTCGATGGATCTGGTGTAAGAAGAACTGGTAGGATTGGATATGTAGAGGTACATAGAAGTATTGTAAGAATTGCCACTAGTAAAAGTCTGCATTTTTAGTATTTCTAGATGGTTTGGTGTGTTGAAAGAATGGGCAATAGTAGGTTAGTTAAGATATTTCATACAGCAGAAGTGCTAGGAGGTAGGATGAGAGAAACTTCTAGAAAGGACTGGATATATGATTGGAAAGAAGTACCTTAATAACCAGTGATCTGACGAGACATAAGTGTAGGTGTATAAAGCGACAAATTTGAAAGTTTTACTGCGCAGGGGTTTCATCCATGATTCAGCAGTTAACTGATATATGTGGTAGTGATTTTTTTTTTCTTTTCTACAGAGCCAGCTCCTGTTAGGGAAAACGCCATAGAGATTAAAATAAAAGTATGTAAATCTATATGTATGGAAAGACTATTAGGAAGAACAACAGCCTTCTTGAAGATGTATAGAGAGACGAAACTAGTCAACATCATACCTTTGGTTTCGGGCCTTCCTTTCTTCGGTACTGTACATTCAGGCATCAAAGGCAATGCATTTTGAAGCTAAATCAACTAGTAAAAACAGAAGAAATATAACCGAATATTTCCATAAGACTTTCTCTGCTCTTCCCCTCACTTTAGAAAAACAAATCCCTTGTTTTTCTTCTTGATTTGGCTAATATAATAGTTTGCACCTTTCTTCGGTCTTCCCATATAACAATGTTAATATTAATGACAAACACGGTAGATTAATGAATTTGCAATGCAAAACATCATATGGTTTTATGGTAAAGCTGGAAAATATAGCTCTTAAACTGAAACCAGCTGTCTCTTGTTTTTCTTTATTTAGATTCTGATTCTAAGACATTCCTCGCTTGGATTCTGATTCTGTGTTGATTAGAAATCTGGTTTTTAAGTCTTGCATTTCCCTCTGTGGTGTTGGATTCGACCTCAGGTGTTGTTTTGCATCTTCATTCCTAAGAAACCTGAAGGCTCATTTGAGAGCCTCCTCGTCAACCCTTTCAAGGGATAAGGGCCTTGGGATCCGATCCTCAGTCAATGTACAGGTTTCAGGAGGAATCCTCGCGTTTCTACAAATACCAGGGAGAGAGAATATAGCGAATATTCCTTAAGAAAACGTCTTTAATCCTGCAGGACACAGGACACAGGAATCCAAATCTCGTAAACAGCCAACGACATTCTTTTGCATAACTCTTTTCTGTTGCGCAAAATTGGGCCTTAGGCTGTGCGAGGGAAATGGACTAGAGACTTTCCTGCCTAAAACTACCTAGCTTTGTGTCGTCTGAGACGTTTTCTGCTTCCCCCAGGTATCAACGTGGGCGAGGGGGCCTGGTCTCCCCCGAGAGAGACCCCGATCGCGACTTCGGTGACTCCGCCAGTGATATAGAAAGCGTGGTCAGCGTTACTAGTGCCTTTTCCACCCAGAGCGAAAGGCCGCGAGGATCTAGGAAGCATAGGTGAGTTGAGAGACACTTAGCCACCGACTGAGAGGGACAATAACCCCCCCTACCCCCCAAAAAAAATCATTCCCCCTCCCCACCACCCTACCCCTAGCCCCCCTGAAACCCCCTTCCCCCCAGGTGGGCTGTTACTACTGGGACAGATCATTTCACAATCCCGAGTCTCCAATTTTTCAGTGTCTCTGTCTTATCCGCCCTCCTTAACGAAACCCCCCTCCACCCCACCCTCCCCTACCAATACCCCCCTCCCTCCCCCTAGCCATACCCCCTCCCACAAGACCTATGGATCCATACTATTTATTTTTTTTTAACTCTTTGTTCGCCCCTCCGCTGATCTTCATCTTGTTTTTGTTTTTTCCGTTTTTTCTTCTTTGGTTGTTTGTTTTGGATTATTGAACGCAAAACTGGATTCCTTTTTTTTTTTAAGCAGATGAATTTCATATCTGCCTAATTATCGGTCTAGTTGTCCTCATTTATTGATTTATTTGAGATTGCTTTGCATGGAGTCTTCAATGACCGTAATCAAAATTGATGTTGTTGTTGTTGTTGTTGTTGTTTTGGTTGTTGTTGTTCATAGAAGTTGATTTTTTCATACTTCTATTTCTGGAAGTTGAATTTCATTTTCATTATTAATTCTATTTTTATCTTTGTTATTGTTATTTTTATTATTGTTATTATTGTTTATTGTTATTATTGTCGTTGTTATTATTGTCGTCGTAGTTCTCTTCCTCGTCCAGTTTTTATTACATTATATATCTTATTAATTTGTTTGCTAATGGGTCTTTATTTTGCTCAGGAAGAAAGGTGCTAGAAATGTGCATAGTCTTCCCCTCCCCCCTTTTTTTAAATAAATACTGATTTAACTTAGCCTGGTCTTGATATTTCACGATGACCAACACATAAAGTTCCCCAAAAAAAGTTTTTTTGTGAAGAAAAACAACAAATATCACGACTTGAACTTCATCAGATACATCCGATGTTTGAGTAAACCATCCTTTCACCTCTCGTAATTAGTATTTGGTTCTTCTTGTGTTGTTTATCTTGTGTGCCTTGACAAAAATCAAAACACGATTGGTGAATGTCAGGTCAAATCAAAGGAGTATAAAAGTCGAAATAAGAAATAATGTTCACTTCTAAAATAACCACAAATTTTTGTTTACCTATTAAAAATAACCACAAATTTTTGTTTACCTAGTCTCAGTTTCCCTTCTCAGTACCATATTTCCCTCAATAACTATGTCACTATCCGGAAATTAAACATTTTGAGAGAATTAACACGACCAAACGATAGTCTAAACCTTGGTTGACAAATCTGATTTTGTAGATTTGTAAAATTTCACATATTTACAGTATGAAATTCGCTGGAAATCCCTGTTGATCATGTGTCTGATATGAAGTCTAGTCCTAGATCAGAATGAATATGTTAATTACACTTAACTGTAAGTCCCTAGGAATATTAACATAGTCGTGTTTTTAGTTTCATTAACATGAATATATCAATATAACTGGTGCTCATTTTCTCTTCGTACCATTTCTGCTTCTCCGCCTTCTGTTTACCTGTCAGTAGATAATTATAATATGTGATGATATACCTATACTCTCCTTCTACAAATGCCTTATGTGGAGTAACCCCATATTTTCACATCCATTCAGAGATTCATTTTGCTGCAAGAAGCCTAATCGATGACTCTCAAAGATAGTGAAGACAAAAATGATCCGATGATTAGAAATATGTTAGCCCATATGTTAGTAGAACTGAAAGATCATGGTGTCACTAGATTCCTTGACTAGTTTGTAGCGTTGACACTAGTAGCACGGACCAAAAATGGTTCAGCTGACCCGTGTGGTTATATGCCCCTATTGATTAGCTGTCAGTTCCACACTTAACCCTCGGAATTACTGTACTTAATGACGTGTAAATATCCAAAGTGTTTAAGATGGTAAAAGATGCTTTACACTAGCATCTTTTATTCTCTGAATCATACCTCTTCTTGATATTTTCATTTTGATGATAAGTTACTTCTTAAATGAGTTCAGTTTTTAATGGCTTCTCATCATCATCTTCTTATTCTTCTTCTTTTGAGTCCTTCTTGCACTGCTACTTTATATACTCACTCTAAAGCGACCTTTTCCATCAGGTTTAACTAATTCAGTGTTCCTTTCTTTCTTTTCCTTCTCTAACCTAACCTATTCCTTCCTCACAAGCAGTAGGCGGCACCCGAGTAGCTTGAAGAGCCATGCCCACAGCTATGACATCACCTTGGACGACCCGACAATCCTCACTGAATTCGACCACGACTACGAAACAAGCCGCAGTCTGTCCCGTAGTCTAATGGACACTGTTAAGCCACTAGTGAGTCCTGTACGCCGTCCTCCTTCTCTGAGAAGGTCTCTGTCGATGGGTGTGTCTCCAGCTGTGACCAGAAGTGCGCCACACTTGGCCGTCCAACCCCGCCAGACTCCTCATCCACGAAGTAACATATTGCGAAGCCACACATCGCTTAATGTTTCGCCACAGCCACGACCTCGCCATAGACTTCAAAAGAGTCAAAGTCTTGGCGAAACTGATAAGCATTGGCTCTATTACCATAATCCAGATATATTGGCTGACCAGTGGGAGATTGGAAGGTCAATACATGATCCTGCTCATAGAGGTCGTTCGAAGTCATTGACTCGAGATGACTTAGGTTTAAGGACTCATCCTAAAAAGACTGTAACATATGAGGATGAAATATTTTCTAAACGAAGAGTCAAGGATTCTTCCATTATCTCCCAAAGCTCACTTTCAGTTGATAAATCAGTGCCTTATGAGTCCGGTTTAGTGGTAAGGGAACAAATGCCAGATAGTTATATACCTAAGGTAAGAGGTCATTCTCAAAGAGAAACCTTTAGTGATCTACATGATACAGAAATTGCCAGAGTGCCTGCCAGAGAGGCCTATCAGAGTTTATATCGTCGTCGTAATTCTGGACTTGCGGATGGACACAGCGCAGGAACTTATTACGGGTATGATTCTGAATACAGTGGGGCAGAGACTGAAGTGTTCCTTTCAGATAGGTCCTTAGATAGATCATTTAGTTTAGAACAGTTAGACGAAAGAGATCTAAATTCCGAGATGAAAAGAGGACTTGGAAAACCATTGGTTAAGAAATCGGGCAAGTTTGTCGGAAGCAACGATGATGAAATATTTGCAACTTCTTTACGAGCCATGCGCGAAGGCTCAAGCCACTCTTTGCCAAGAATGCGTCGGTCTGCGGGTGGTCATGTTCGTAGGACTTTTACCAGAGCAAACACTGAGAGTTCATTACTTAAGGGACCAAACAAGAGTAATCTATTAGATATGGGATGGAGACCATCCAAAAACGATCCTGAAGCTCTTTATAGAGTACCGCTTCGGGAATCTAGTGTTGACGAACCTCCAGTAGAGGATCAGAGACATTTTGATACCACTAGAGGCCTGCAAAGCAACCCCTCTTTAGCTCATATGTTTGAAAGAAATGTCGGTCCAGATAAATATGACTCCTGCGGTTCAGATGATGTATTTATGGATCAGAGGAGGCTGGAACCTTCCCGAGAGTATGATAAGAGTTATGTCCAAGAGGAAAATCCCCTTTCAGAAGCTCAACATCAGGAAAGGTTTCGATCAAGATCATTGGACCCGAATAGATACCCTCATGGGCCTCCTCCACAAGTAGATAGGTATCAGGAGCCTGCCAATCCGGGTGATCATGTCCATTTACATGAGCAAGGGATGGTTATAGAAAGTGAAAGATTCAGAGATCCTGTTCCAGAAGAGCGAGATAGATATCGGGAGCATAGTAGCCCTAGGGACCAAGAAAGGTATAGGGAGCAAAATAGGTTCCGAGAGCAGGATATGAGGAGTTGTGAAGGTTATGTAGACCAAGATCCTAGAGATCAAGACAGATACAGAAGACAAGAGCAAACTGATCAGGATGGGTACAGAGATCAAGAACGGTTTAGAGACCAGAGCCCCAGAAATCAAGATGGGTATAGGGAACAAGATTCAAGGGAACCAGATAGGTATAGAGAGCAAATTCCCAAGGACCAAGATCGTTATAGGGAACAAGAGCAAATTAGATATAGAGAGCAAGACCCCAGAGCTGATGAAAGATATAGAGAAGGCAATTTTGCAAATGAAAGATACCCAGAACAAATGGATGGAAGATATCGAGAACAAATGCGAATGCATAAAGAGAGACATGGTGAGGCCTATAGAGAACCAGCACCACCAGACAAAGAGAGATATAGAGATCCAGAGATTTTAGATAAAGAGAGATACAGAGAGCAGGAAAGGTATAGAGAACAAGAAAGATACAGGGACCAAGAAGGTCTTTCTAGAAGGCAAAGTTCCATGTGCGATGATCGACAGAGGAGACCAGAAGATATGGACCAGAGACCCTACAAAGATTCAGTTGATGGGAGAAGATATGTAGATGCACCAGAGGCACGAAGGTATAGGGATGGTGCAGCAGATTTTGAAAGGTTTCATGATCCTAGTGATCCAGAGCAAGGTTATCAGAGAGGCCACCCTCCACAGGCATATGGCAGACAGACAGAAGATGGCTATTATCATGAAGGCCCAGGAAATACTGGCAGAGATGGATTAGAATGGGAAAGGCGTGGTAGTGGTTATGACGGTATGGAAAGAAAACATGGGGACCATTTGGATTATGAAAGCCAAAAATACCGAGATTCTCATTACCATCCAGATGGTCCTAGAGATCAGCGGTATCCCCCTAGCGGCCATGACTCCAACTATCCTCCTTATGACCCTGCAAGACCGCATGACCGACGGGACACAGCTTCTCACCTGCACACTCCGCACCCTCACGACCTCGCTCATGCACATGCCCACCCTAACACCACCCATGGCCACTCTTCTAACACCCACCAGACTTATGGAGACCCATCCTATCCTGTAGTAGAATCCGATCCTGTAAATCATCCTCCTCCTGACACAGACTTAGTTGCAGAGGGTGAAAGCCCAGACTTAGACAGACCCCTTACTCATCGAGTACGCCACAGCTCCTCAGTTAGCATTAATGAGCACCCTGAGTACTTTGAATTTGACGCCAATAGTCCCCCTAGTACGGAGCCTCGCGCAGACGCTGATGTAGACCCTTCTTCTAACCCTGCTAGTGAGTTTAGCCATCGGATGACCGCCTTCGGGCCCACTGGAGTCTACGATGGATCAAGTAAACGTGGTCAGCTGGGCAGGAGTCTCTCTACTAGTGAAGTCCCCGAGACGGAAAAAGCTGGTAGGTCAATGTGCCTCGCATGCTTGCGTCAAATGTGCTCCCCTATGTTTGTCCTCAGATTACCCCTGTTCTTCATAACTGGATGTGGGCAGCAGCTAGCTTCTAAAATGCCTATTTTGCCTTTGATGTTTTGTTTGTAAAATTAATTATTATTTCTCCCATGCTGATGTCCTTATGCCTGATTATACAAAATTATTTGGTTTTGTTCCCCTGTGACAGATAATGATAGATACTGATTTTGTACATTTTCAAGTAGTATGTATATATTTGCCTCAATTTTAAATATTTTATATTTTTTAAGTGATAATTTAACTAACTGCTCTGCAACACTGACAAATCAATACTGACTGGAATACTGAATATGCATGAAAAAAGTAGATGACAGTAGTTGCCTGAGTCGTTATGAGCGAGCAATGCAACTTTTGCTCTCACATTCTCACCTGTGTGCTCTCTGCTCCTCTCTCTACCTCGGGCCAAATCCTTATCCTTGTTCCTTTGTAATCCTAAATCCTTAACTTTCCCTCCCCTGTTACTCCACACATTCTCCTGCCCCGTCAACGCATGATGCCCTTCAGAGGTTGAAGTTGAGGGAGGAGCAGACGACAAAGGAGGCGAGGCTTCTGCTGAAGGCGATGTAGAGGAGGTGGAGGGTGTAGTGGAGGTAAACGAAGTGGTGGAGGAGGGGTGTGAGGAGACGGAGGAGGTGGTTGGGGAGGAGGAGGAGTGCCTGGAAGGGGAATGCAGCGTGGAAGGCTCCAACACCCCTCCAGACAATGGCGGCGGCTCCTCCAACCTCGATTCCCTCGACGTGGAGAAGCTTGGTAAGAGGGTCTTCACTCCAAGACCCACATCCCACCCCTCAGCTTATGTTGCCTTATCCTTCTCCCCCACGTGTAGTTATGTTGATTCTTCTGTTCCTGCTACTTCTGCTGCTGCTGATGCTGCTGCTGCCTGTAGAGGGGTTTACTTGTAACAGATAAATGCACCAAATACGTAGTGACTAGGAATGTCATGTGGTGTCTCTCTTTATACTCAGATAAGGGACACATTCCTGGTTATTGCTCATAAGAAGTGCAATGTGTTTAGTAGTTCGTCCTCCATATACTCTGCAGGAGCACCTGACCTATATTGATTTATTCATTTATGTAAATTAAAATGTTACTTGTTGTTCTAGTATGGCAAAATCTTAGTACAACAAGCCTCAATTTCATGCTTATGATTTGGTCAAATCATGCAAAGTATATGGCAGGAAATACTGTAAGTTATGTGTTGAGATTTCGCAGGGAAAATCTATGATATCAAAATTTATTGGCTTAGCAGACTTACTAATCTACTAACCCTTTGGCAGATATTCTCAGTATATAGCTATTAATTTGAATAAGTTGAACAGATGACGAGGTATGTACTGTGTAAAAACCAATGCATACTAGCAAGATTATCTCTTAAATTCGTTGTGCTTGTAGATAGGAGTATGTACTGAACTGTCCCCATCACTAATTGCTGGTGTTAACAAGCACTGTTTTCTTTCTCGTTTAATTTCAGCACAAGTTTGCTCCCTCACAAATTGGTGTAACAATGTCTGTTTCAATAATCTCTTATCTGTCGCCAGTATGAAACTTTCAGAATATTCATATCTGTGGAAATATCTTTTTTTTTTTATTCTTCCTGCAGGAATGGTTGTTGTTTTTATACCTCCATAACCAAGGCTTTTTAGGGTAACAGCTTAATGTAATATGCATATATATATATATATATATATATATATATATATATATATATATATATATATATATATATGTGTGTGTGTGTGTGTGTGTGTCTGTGTGTATGTATGTGTCTTTACTTGTGTATGTAGATATAAGTGAACTAAAAAGTGTTTATTAATCAAGACATGATTTTATTACCTGGTAAAAGTATGAAAATGTATATGTGAAATACAGAACTGTTTTAAAATCCTCTGATAACGGGAAATATGGTTTTGATATACGTGGAACAACATAACACGGGGGACACCTGAGAGATACAAGAGATCTCAGTCTCATTTCTATATTCTAGACATCTCTAAAGCTATTGGCAGGTTTTGGCACAAGACCATGGTAGCCCAACTTCCTCATTGTAGCTTTTGAAAGCTGATGGACTAGTTTTGACAAGACCACAGTACTCCAACTTCCTCCTTGTAGCTTTCTAAAACTCTTGACAGGTTTTGCACGAGACCACAGTATTCCAACTTCCTCCTTGTAGCTTTCGAAAGCTGTTGGGCATGGTTTTGCACAAGACCATAGTACTCCAACTTCATCCTTATAGCTTTCGAAAGCTATTGGACAAGTTTTTTGCACAAGACCACAGTACTCGAAACTTCTCTTTGTAGGTATCAAAAGCTACTGAACATGTTTTGACAAGACCACAGTACAGTACTCTAACTTCCTCATTGTAGCTTTCAAAAGCAGTTATACAGGTTTTGACAAGACCAGAGTACTCCAACTTCCTTCTTGTAGCTTTCGAAAGCTTTTGGACAGGTTTTGACAAGACCACAGTACTCTAACTTCTTCCTTGTAGCTTTCGAAAGCTTTTGGACAGGTTTTGACAAGACCACAGTACTCGAACTTCCTTCTTGTAGCTTTCGAAAGCTGTTGGACAGGTTTTGACAAGACTACAGTACTCCAACTTCCTCATTGTAGCTTTCAAAAGCAGTTATACAGGTTTTGACAAGACCAGAGTACTCCAACTTCCTTCCTGTAGCTTTCGAAAGCTTTTGGACAGGTTTTGACAAGACCATAGTACTCCAACTTCCTTCTTGTAGCTTTCGAAAGCTGTTGGACAGATTTTGACAAGACTGCAGTACTCCAGCTTCCTCTTTGTAGCTTTTTAGAACTGTTGGACAGGTTTTGTTAAGACCACAGTACTCCAACTTCTCTCTTGTAGCTTTCGAAAGCTGTTGGACAGGTTTTGACAAGACCACAGTTCTCCAACTTCCTCTTTGTAGCTTTTTAGAACTGTTGGACAGGTTTTGTCAAAACCACAGTACTCCAACTTCCCTCTTGTAGCTTTCGAAAAGGTTTTGACAAGACCATAGTACTCCAACTTCCTTCTTGTAGCTTTCGAAAGCTGTTGGACAAGTTTTGACGAGACCCCGGTACTTCAACTTCCTCCTTATAGCTTTCGGAAGCTGTTGGACAGGTTTTGACAAGACTACAGTACTCCAACTTCCTCATTGTAGCTTTCGAAAGCTGTTGGAGAGGTTTTCACAAGTCCACCGTACTCCAACTTCCTCCTGGTAGGTTTCGAAAGCTGTTGGACAGGTTTTTACAAGACCATAGTACTCCAACTTCCCCTTGTAGCTTCCAAAACCTGTTGGACAGGTTTTTACAAGACCATAGTACTCCAACTTCCCCTTGTAGCTTCCAAAACCTGTTGGACAGGTTTTGACAAGACCATAGTACTCTAACTTCCTCCTTGTAGCTTTCGAAAGCAGTTTGACAGGTTTTGACAAGACCCCAGTACTCCAACTTCCTTCTTGTAGCTTTCTAGAACTGTTGGACAGGCTTTGGCAGTAGACCAGGATACCCCAACTTCCTTGCAGCTTCCCTTTTCTCTATAGAGACTTGTTTCAAGCTTCTTATCTGACTGGCTTCGTTTTGCTGTAGCTGTCAGTGTTACTACAGCCTCTTTTTCTATCACTGGTTGTGTTCTCTTTCGTACCTTTGTCTCCTTTATACCTCAATGACCTTCAAATTATCTTTTGTTTTTCATATTTGCAGGCTTATGATTTTCCCCTTTGCCTTGTTGATTTTTCTAATACAGATCTGAACTTGACTTCTGAATGTGGTGGAGTAAACATGGTCTATTTCCCCTACTAAACACATTCACTCCTCTTATATTCACTTCTTATACTTTCACAATAATGACCGAAAAATAGGAAAGCAAGTTCATATTTTATCTGGGCATCAAAATAAAGAGCTGTAGTCCTTGAAGGTCAGCATTATGATCCTCACCGGGTCTGCCTTATGATTCTTGCATTCCGTCAGAGTTATGCTTTTTATTAGTTCATATTTTCCTTCCAGTAATATCGAGGTAATTTTCATCATGGATCTTACGTCGTGTTCAACTTGAAGGTAAAGGTATAGGTGTCTGGTTTCAGTTCCAGTTCCATCAAAATAGATGCTAAACCAGGACGTCAGCTGGGCAACCACCCCACCCCTATTGTGGTGCCCAACCACAGCAGTGGCCTCCCCAGTAAACAGCTGAAACTCATGGTCCCTGTCAGGGATCGATCTGTAGCCAAGCGAATGCTAGGCGAACACGTTACATGTGCAAGTATTTCTCTTTTCTCACGCCACCAATGTACTGTTTTCGTTTCTCCTGAGTTTCCACTGGGTGAATTTATTTCTTCGTCTGTATCTGTTCTCCAGACTCTTTCATTAGTCGTCACCCTCTTTCCTTCTCATTACATGTCCAAACCATCCAAACTTAGAGGCTGTACCTACTGCCCGCTTCTGGACACTTTCTCCAGTATCGAATCGACTTTGACCAGGATGTGAATGAATGAGTATTTTGAAGTTGTAGCATATGAATAACAAAATCGTCATTTATGACTGATAAGAAGTAAAGGAAATTTTTCAGAAAACTGGAATGGTATTATCTTTTAATTCAATCATTCCTTTACTGAGGTTTATTGATACTATGCTAAAATCGTGTGCTACTGACGATCTGAGAGAGAGAGAGAGAGAGAGAGAGAGAGAGAGAGAGAGAGAGAGTATACCAACAATTATTAATAATTTTTGTTACTCTCCAAGTAAAAGAGACGTGTCCCCGGTACCTGGTCCATACCAGCCCCAGTTACCTCCCCCTCCCCAATTAGGGTCAACTAATCCTTCAATTTGATGTTGCCAATCAATATTATCATTATAATGACAATATTGATATTATCATTATAAAAATCAGAATACCGAAGACTTATGTTAATGTCCATTTTTTCAGCATTTCCTCTTCAAAATTTTGATTTAAACTTTATTTATCTCATAGAATATTTCTTTTATATATATATAACTAATTGGTTACTAAATAATGAGTATGAGGAATATAATCCAAGATGTTTTTTTTTAGATTATCTGAATTGGGGTTTATTTTTCCAAAGGACAATAGTATAGGCTAGGGTCCCTTATTTGACCGAGTTGCTCAATATAAACTATTAAGAGTTTACACGTACACTCATATATATATATATATATATATGTATATATATTTATATATATGTATATACATATATATATATATATACACTACGTATGTATAAATATATACACACACACATATATATATATATACATATATATATATATATATATATGTATATATATAAATATATATATATATATATATATATCCCACGAGGACTCTTGATTCCCAGTTTCCAAACAACACGGAAAACTAAAATATTGATTCAATCCTCAAGATTTTCATTTTCCCCGTTTTTCAACTTATATATACATACATATGTATATATATGTTTATATATACACATACTTACATATATATAAATGTAAATAAATGATTGTATGTAATTCGTGTGTGTTCGTCTTACGTGTGCCAGAGCTTTACATGATAATTCAAAAAAACTATTTGGATCATTCAAAGATGATAATATCCCCGAACTATTTCGATAATGAATAGAAATTATTCATTGCAAATGCATGTCTATATAATTACCATTCAAATATACTTTAATTGGAATTAAATATTTCCCATATTTTTTTTACATATCAGTAAACCAAATTTTAAAAAAGATTTTGATGAGTTTTTCTTCTCTTGCAAACAATCGAAAAGCGAGCACAACACCTTGATTTTTTTTTCTACCCTGGCACTCACAGATGCATTATGGGAGATGACTTCACGTAGGCACCTTTAGCATGACGATATTTGCCAGCAAATTTATTGTTTCCGTATCATTTGTTATCATGAAATCTCCAAAACCTCTATTGACTCGTTAAAGTCTTTTTTTTTCTTTTTTATTTTTCGTATCTGTAATGTTTTATTATCTTCAATTTGTAATTTAGGTTCAAAAAAATATAATTTTCTGAAACCTGATTCGTTTTAGCCTTATCTTGATCTCTGACAAGTTATACTGCTTCAGGTACCTCTTGGCGATCGAAATATATCCTTGGCATCTCTCTCTCTCTCTCTCTCTCTCTCCTCTCTCTCTCTCTCTCTCTCTCGAATTCTAGCTATGCATCAGCTTCGTTCGGATGATGTCTTTCAAACGACACTTAACATCGGACGTTTTTCAACCTGATGTATATCCTGAATATCTTGTGTAAACCATGGCTACCTGAGGTACATCCTGACGAGCTTGGGTATACTATGGCTACCCTGAGGCATATCATGAATATCTTGGGTATACCATGGCTTCCTGAGGTATATCATGAATATCTTGGGTATACCATGGCTACCTGAGGTATATCATGAATCTCTTGGGTATACCATGGCTACCTGAGGCATATCCTGATTATCTTGGGTATACCATGGCCACCTGATGTATATCCTGAATATCTTGGGTATACCATGGCTACCTGAGGTATGTCATGAATATCTTGGGTATACCATGGCTACCTGAGGTATATCCTGAATATCTTGGGTATACCACAGCTATCTGAGGCATATCATGAATATCTTGGGTATACCATGGCTACCTGAGGTATATCATGAATATCTTGGGTATACCATGGCTACCTGAAGTAATATCATGAATATCTTGAGTATACCATGGCTACCTGAGGTATATCATGAATATCTTGGGTATACCATGGCTATCTGAGGTATACCCTGAATATCTTGGATATACCACAGCTATCTCAGGCATATCATGAATATCTTGGGTATACCATGGCTATCTGAGGTATATCATGAATATCTTGGGTATACCATGGCTACCTGAGGCATATCATAAAAATCTTGGGTATACCATGGCTACCTGAGGTATATCATGAATATCTTGGGTATACCATGGCTACCTGAGGTATATCATGAATATCTTGGTATACCATGGCTACCTGAGGTATATCATGAATATCTTGGGTATACTATGGCTACCTGAGGCATATCATGAATATCTTGGGTATACCATGGCTACCTGAGGCATATCATGAATATCTTGGTTATACCATGGCTATCTGAGGAATATCATGAATATCTTGGGTATACCATGGCTAACTGAGGCATATCATGAATATCTTGGGTATACCATGACTAACTGAGGCATATCATGAATATCTTGGGTATACCATGGCTACCTGAGGTATATCATGAATATCTTGGGGTATACCATGGCTATCTGAGGTATATCCTGAATATCTTGGATATACCACAGCTATCTCAGGCATATCATGAATATCTTGGGTATACCATGGCTACCTGAGGCATATCATAAAAATCTTGGGTATACCATGGCTACCTGAGGTATATCATGAATATCTTGGGTATACCATGGCTACCTGAAGTATATCCTGAATATCTTGGGTATACCATGGCTACCTGAGCTATATCATGAATATCTTGGGTATACCATGGCTACCTGAGGCATATCCTGAATATCTTGGGTATACCATGGCTACCTGAGGTATATCATGAATATCTTGGGTATACCATGGCTACCTGAGGCATATCATGAATATCTTGGGTATACCATGGCTACCTGAGCTATATCATGAATATCTTGGGTATACCATGGCTACCTGAGGCATATCATGAATATCTTGGGTATACCATGGCTACCTGAGCTATATCATGAATATCTTGGGTATACCATGGCTACCTGAAGCATATCATGAATATCTTGGGTATACCATGGCTACCTGAGGTATATCATGAATATCTTGGGTATACCATGGCTACCTGAAGTATATCCTGAATATCTTGGGTATACCATGGCTACCTGAGGTATATCATGAATATCTTGGGTATACCATGGCTACCTGAGGTATATCCTGAATATCTTGGGTATACCATGGCTACCTGAGGTATATCATGAATATCTTGGGTATACCATGGCTACCTGAAGCATATCATGAATATCTTGGGTATACCATGGCTACCTGAGCTATATCATGAATATCTTGGGTATACCATGGCTACCTGAAGCATATCATGAATATCTTGGGTATACCATGGCTACCTGAAGTATATCATGAATATCTTGGGTATACCATGGCTACCTGAAGCATATCATGAATATCTTGGGTATACCATGGCTACCTGAGCTATATCATGAATATCTTGGGTATACCATGGCTACCTGAAGTATATCATGAATATCTTGGGTATACCATGGCTACCTGAGGTATATCATGAATATCTTGGGTATACCATGGCTACCTGAGGCATATCATGAATATCTTGGGTATACCATGGCTACCTGAGGTATATCATGAATATCTTGGGTATACCATGGCTACCTGAGGCATATCATGAATATCTTGGGTATACCATGGCTACCTGAGGTATATCATGAATATCTTGGGTATACCATGGCTACCTGAGGCATATCATGAATATCTTGGGTATACCATGGCTACCTGAGGTATATCATGAATATCTTGGGTATACCATGGCTAACTGAGGCATATCATGAATATCTTGGGTATACCTTGGCTACCTGAGGTATATCATATATATCTTGGGTATACCATGACTATCTGAAGTATATCCTGAATATCTTGGGTATACTATGGCTATATGAAGTATAACCTGAATATCTTGGGTATACCATGGCTATCAGAGGTATATCCTGAATATCTTGGGTATACTATGGCTATCTGAAGTATATCCTGAATATCTTGGGTATACCATGGCTATCTGAGGTATATCCTGAATATCTTGGGTATACCATGGCTATCTGAAGTATATCCTGAATATCTTAGGTATACCATGGCTCTCTGAGGTATATCCTGAATATCTTGGGTATACCATGGCTATCTGAGGTATATCCTGAATATATTGGGTATACCATAGCTATCTGAGGTATATCCTGAATATCTTGGGTATACCATGGCCACCTGAGGCATATTCTGAATATCTTGGGTATACCATGGCTACCTGAGGTATATCCAGAATAATTTGGGTATACTATGGCTACCTGAGGTATATCCTGAATATCTTGGGTATACCATGGCTATCAGAGGTATATCCTGAATATCTTGGGTATACTATGGCTATCTGAAGTATATCCTGAATATCTTGGGTATACCATGGCTATATGAGGTATATCCTGAATATCTTGGGTATACCATGGCTATCTGAAGTATATCCTGAATATCTTGGGTATACCATGGCTATCTGAAGTATATCCTGAATATCTTGGGTATACCATGGCTCTCTGAGGTATATTCTGAATATCTTGGGTATACCATGGCTATCTGAGGTATATCCTGAATATATTGGGTATACCATGGCTATCTGAGGTATATCCTGAATATCTTGGGTATACCATGGCCACCTGAGGCATATTCTGAATATCTTGGGTATACCATGGCTACCTGAGGTATATCCAGAATAATTTGGGTATACTATGGCTACCTGAGGTATATCCTGAATATCTTGGGTATACCATGGCTCTCAGAGGTATATCCTGAATATCTTGGGTATACTATGGCTATCTGAAGTATATCCTTAATATCTTGGGTATACCATGGCTATCTGAGGTATATCCTGAATATCTTGGGTATACCATGGCTACCTGAAGTATATCCTGAATATCTTGGGTATACCATGGTTATCTGAAGTATATCCTGAATATCTTGGGTATACCATGGCTCTCTGAGGTATATCCTGAATATCTTGGGTATACCATGGCTATCTGAGGTATATCCTAAATATATTGGGTATACCATGGCTATCTGAGGTATATCCTGAATATCTTGGGTATACCATGGCCACCTGAGGCATATTCTGAATATCTTGGGTATACCATGGCTACCTGAGGTATATCCAGAATATCTTGGGTATACCATGGCCACCTGAGGCATATTCTGAATATCTTGGGTGTACCATGGCCACCTGATGTATATCCTGAATATCTTGGGTATACCATGGCTACCTGAGGTATATCCAGAATATTTTGGGTATTCTATGGCTTTCTGAGGTATATCCTGCATATCTTTGGTATACCATGGCTACCTGAGGTATATCCGGAATATCTTGGGTATACCATGGATATCCGAGGTATATCCTGAATATCTTGGGTATACCATGGCTACCTGAGTTATATCATGAATATCTTGGGTATACCATGGCGATCTGAGGTATATCCTGAATATCCTGGGTATACCATGGCTACCTGAGGTATATCCTGAATATCTTGGGTATACCATGGCTACCTGAGGTATATCTTGAATATCTTGGGTATACCATCGCTACCTGAGGTATATCATGAATATCTTGTGTATACCATGGCTAACTGAGGCATATCCTGAATATCTTGGTTATACCTTGGCTATCTGAGGCATATCCTGAATATCTTGGTTATACCATGGCTACCTGAGGCATATCATGAATATCTTGTGTATACCATCGCTACCTGAGGTATATCCTGAATATCTTGGTTATACCATGGCTAACTGAGGCATATCCTGAATATCTTGGTTATACCATGGCTATCTGAGGCATATCATGAATATCTTGGTTATGCCATGGCTATCTGAGGCATATCATGAATATCTTGGTTATACCATGGATACCTGAGGCATGTTATGAATATCTTGTGTATACCATGGCTACCTGAGGCATGTTATGAATATCTTGTGTATACCATGGCTACCTGAGGTATATCCTGACTACCAAAATGTTATCCGGGCTACCTGAGGTATATCCTGGCTATCCGAGATATATCTATGCTATGCGAAGGTATCCTGAATACCTAGGGGGTATATCATAGGTATTCAAGGTATATCCTGACTACCTGAGTTATATCCTGAATGCATTGGTTAATAATGGTTATCTGGGGTATATCCTGGCTACCTGAGGTATTTTCTGAATACCTTGGGTATATCATGGCTACCTTGGGTACAACCTGAATACCCTAGGTGTTTTCTGAATACGTTGGGTATATCATGGCTACCTGGGGGTATAACATGAATATCTGGGGTATTTCTTGAACACCTGGGGTATATCTTGGCTACCTGGGGGTATAACCTGAATATCTGGGGTATTTCTTGAACACCTTTGGTAAATCATGGCTACCTGGGGTACATCCTGAATACCGTAAAGATATTCTTTCTACATGAGGTATGTTTTTGCTACCTAGGACGCACATTGACAGCTAAAGATATATTTAGTCTGCCAAGAATACACCCGGTCTAAATTGTTGATACGTTCAAGCGCTAGCGTCTTATTTGATAGTTACGGAAGCAAAATTTCATCTTGAAGCACACGTACACGCACACACACATACACATACCCAAGCACAAGCACTCGCGCGCGTGCGCAGGTGTGTCACCTTCCACGGAATGTTTTTTTTTTTTTTTCTGCATTTGCATTTCAGCACCAAAATTTAGATGGACATTCGAAGTGTTTATAAATGCTCTAAGCAAGAGACGAATTTTCATTTCATAAAGGCAGTCTTTTCATTTCAAAACTGGTCTTGAAAGGGAATATGCTTCAGTGCCAACTCACTGATTTCACCACGGATTATGAAGCAACATATTTGCATGTACTGTACTTATATCTATATGTCGATCTTTGGTGGCAGTGCAATGTGTTCCCGAGATGCAAGGAGGAGAAAGGCATGAGGCGAAAAAGGAGGAACAAAAAAAGAAGAAAGAAAGGAAGAAAGAATCAGTGCATGCTGTTTCTCAGTGTTGTGCAAATCACATCGATGTATGAAATCCTACAATCTTGATGTATGAAACTCCTTCATGCGATGGATCATTACTATGTATTGTTTCTGACTTTCTCCTTTTAAACTTCAATCCATACAAGTTTGTACGGTAATCGATATCAAGTCATACTTATAGAGAACGTGCTCGAAATTTTTTATTTTTATTATTTTTCATATCACAAAAAAAAAGTTTTTTTTCTTAATATTCTGCCATTGTGATCTTGTAGCCTGTCTTCAAGATCACGTCTCCTGAAGATATCTGTAGAGTTAAGACAGCACCCAAACAGTAACTTTCCTTTCTTGCGCTACGATAAACAGAATTAGAGAGCTTGTAGTCTTGATAACAACACCGTAGTGATCTGATTTGAGTATTAGTTATGATAGACTGGTAGTTTATTTGCTACATTCAACCCTCATTGGGGGAAGGGTAACAGTTCAAGTGAGATTTCAAGCCTGCATTGAACAGGGTAATATTTCAGTTTCTGTTGCGATGAATCTTGAACCAATTTTAAACCTCATCTGATTCCTATTATCATTATTAGGATCTTCATTAGGGAAGCTACAAATTACAACTATAAACCATTTCAAAACGTAATTCCAACAGAACAATGGGATGGACAAGAAATAGATTAAAATTGTGATTGATCTCTTGTTTTTCTTATTCTCTGAGATGGCGGACTTAACATTCCCGGACTCAGAAGTCCAATCTAAAGAATTAGGGTAAAGAATGAAATCGAGAAAGCTTGAGTCTGTGCATAAGCTGAGTTTGGATTCCCAGATGGCAGCTTGAGTGACTCTGCAGCTGGATTGCTGACCGTCGATGCCAAGGAGAGAAGGAGGGTGACCAACGGGAAGCAAGGTCAGTCTGGAGGGCTCTCAAAGAAATCCTCGTCGACGTCTAAACTCTCTGATACGGTAAGCCTGGGAGAAACGTACTTCTCTTTCTCTCTCTTTCTTTGTAAATATATTTTTTGGATGATCAGAAGTTCCATAAAGAAGAAAAGTTTAGATAACTTAAAACTTGGTATATTTGTTAAATGAGGCAGTTATATAAAGTAAACAAATGGACATGTTTAGATGTTAAGTGATGTTTAGACCAAAGTTAAAACTTGGTATATTTTTAAGGGGTGTAGTTACGAGGAGTAAAGAGAGGACAAGTTTAGATGTTAAGTAATGTTTCGACCAAGGTTAGAACTTGTATATTTGTCAATTGATTTAGTTATATAAAGTAAACAGAGGGACAAGTTTGATTGATAAGTAATGTTTTCACCAAGGTTTGAACTTGGTATATTTGTCAAGTGATTTAGCTACACAAAGTAAACGAGGGACAGGTTTAGATGTTAAGTGATGTTTAGACCAAGTTTAAAACTTGGTATATTTTTTAAGGGGTGTAGTTACAAGGAGTAAAGAGAGGACAAGTTTAGATGTTAAGTAATGTTTCGACCAAGGTTAGAAGTTGGTATATTTCTTCAGTGATTTATCTACATAAAGTTATCAGAAGGACAAATTTGGATGTTAAGTAATGGTTTTTACCAAGGTTAGAAGTTGGTATATTTCTTCAGTGATTTATCTACATAAATTAACAGAAGGACAAATTTGGATGTTAAGTAATGTTTCGACCAAGGTTTAGAAGTTGGTATATTTCTTCAGTGATTTATCTACATAAAGTAAACAGAAGGACAAATTTGGATGTTAAGTAATGTTTTTACCAAGGTTAGAACTTGGTATGTTTGTTAAGGGATGTAGTTCCATAAAGTAAACAGAAAGAACATGTCTAGATGTTAAGTAATCTTTTGACCAAGGATAGAACTTGGTATATTTCTTCATTGATTCAGTAGCTACATAACGTAAACAGGACAATTTTAGATATTAATTATATTTTATCCAAGATTTTGTGAAATTACAGTTTTGGAGTCAAATAGATTTTGATTGAAGAAGAAGGGGTAACCTTGAGTATCCATCACACATACAAACATGTAATTGCAGTACGTCATATATGCTTTGCTACATTGAGTGTTTTTTTTTATTTGCTTTGAAAAATTAATTAACTTTCAAGCATAGAGATGATGGAGAATAAATGACTTCTTTTTCTTTGATCAATTATCTTCTTTTCTCTAGATGAAAATGCATTTATATAGGGATAATATTTTATGCTTAATGATTGTCATTCTTCGTACACTTAGGATAAACCTGTTGGTAGTTATTCAGATATAAAATTAAGATATATTGTTTGTAATTTAAGGACACACACCAATTATGGCCGACAAATTGAATATTATGTATGATGAGAAAACTAAGGTCATTTCTCCCTAATCAAAAAAAAAAAGTGGTTTTAGCTTTTGTTAAGTATTCAAAACCAACTATGAATTAATATTTCAGATGGTGGTATATTAGAGTGAATGATTTGCGTGAGAGAATCAATTGCATTCTGTGCAAAATGACTATTTCCATCGGGTTGTTACCTTTTTTTCCAAGCTGGTAAACAGCTTAAACTCCAGTTCCCAGGCTGAGATCGATCTGCTACCTTGTGAATGCTAGGCGAACGCGTTACCACTGTACTAGCCAGGAGGCCATGAGTTCTCTTCATTTCCAATATACCTTCAATGCCACCTATCCAGCCTTTTCTACTTCTTTTTCTTTGGTATCTATTCTTTCTACATGACCTAACCACATTAAAATACTCTTATCTATCCGTTCATCTGTGTCACCCTTTTTATCATACACACAGGTCATCAATTCTCTTTCTAATATACCTTTAACACCACCTATCCAGCTTTTTCTATTTTCCTCTTTAGTACCATATTTCTCTACATGTCCGAACCACATCAAAATACTCTGATCTATCCATTGATCTGCGTCACCCTTTTTATCATGCACATAGGTCATCAATTCTTCTTTCTAATATACCTTTAACACTAACTATCCAGCTTTTTCCATTTTCCTCTTTAGTACCATATTTCTCTACATGTCCAAACCACATAAAAATACTCTGATCCATCCATTGATCTGTGTCCCCCTTTTTATCATACACATAGGTCATCAATTCTTCTTTTTAATATACCTTTAACACCAACCATCCAGCTTTTTCTATTTTCCTCTTTAGTACCATATTTCTCTACATGTCCGAACCACATCAAAATACTCTGATCCATCCGTTCATCTGTGTCACCCTTTTTATCATACACGCAGGTCATCTTCTTCTAAACCTGGTTTTCTAAGCAAACATTTTACTTGCAACTTCAGGTCTCTCTCCCAGAAATAGATTTTTCCTTCGTCAAAATCCCTTTTCTAAGCAAACATTTTACTTCGCAACTTGAATCTTCATTTCCATTCACGTTAAACATCCACACTGTCATTCCATAAAAGGGCTTCCACAAGCTGTTTACTACGTTTGTCTCTAATCTTTTGCACACACCCTGCTTCCTTCCTTGCTTCGCTAATTCTGTGAGTCCCTTCGTCTCCCAGTTTGCCATCTTTCATTTTAGTTACTCCCATTTACTTTCATTTTCTACCGTCCATTCCAACATTCATTGGTCAAATTGTCCTCATTTTCATCTCACCCTCCACTTACTCACAACTTTATCCTCGTACACCCCACACATACAACTATACACAAAGTGTATATTATACAAATATACATATATATCTATATATATATATATATATATATATATATATATATATATATATATATATATACACTGTACTATAGTGTACGCCACCCGTCATGATACATATGCACACACATACGCAGTCACAGATTCAACCTTTCTCACCCCCCCCCCCCTTCCTTACTATAGCACAGAAGTTTGGGCAATTTTGTGGGAGAATGTGGTTTCCGAGTGGTTGCCGCTCAGCGTGACAGGAAAAAAAATTATATATGTATATATATATATATATATATATATATATATATATATATATATATATATATATATATATATTATATATATATATATATATGTGTGTGTGTGTGTGTGTGTGTGTTTGTGTGTGTGTGTGTGTGTGTTTGTTTGTGTGTGTTTGTGTTTGTACTATGCATGAAGATCTTACCACCATCTGAGAAAAGTGTTCGACTGTCAATACTTCCAAATAATCATGGCAGTTAATATTCTTCAACTAAATTAGAAAAAAGCGAACTGAGGTTCTCTACTCCATCCAAACGCTTTTCAGAATTCTCGAATAAGAAAGTTCCCCTCTTTTCCTCTCATAAAGAAAGAATACCACTACTCCAAGGGAGTGGAATTTGCAGTCCTTTGTTGTAGAGTCTTCACACAATTCCTCTTTGGTGGGAATTATATTTTTGGGAGAAATGACCTGACACAATATAGAGTTTACTTTCAGGGACTTTCATTCCAAATTGCTAAGTGAGTTTCTGCAGAGGCTAGCAAGCTATCTCTCTCTTGATGTGTTAGCAGGTAAAAACGTCTAGAAAAAAAGAGGCTTTTTTTTTCTCTTGTTATTTCC
The DNA here is from genome assembly GCF_036898095.1 of Palaemon carinicauda. Classification (NCBI taxonomy): domain Eukaryota; kingdom Metazoa; phylum Arthropoda; class Malacostraca; order Decapoda; family Palaemonidae; genus Palaemon; species Palaemon carinicauda. The sequence continues at coordinate 40,524,209 of NC_090760.1, read as the reverse complement.
AAATGTGATATTTCTTATAAATGGAATGCCCTGTTTTTTATTTCACTTATATAAGATTAATTTCCAATGATCAAATTTTGATTTCAATGTTCTGCAGATGAAGGGTATTTCTTTCTTCCTCTTCCTATCTTCTTCTTCTTCTTCTTCTAATTCTGCCTCTTCTTCTCCTGTTTCTTCTTGAGAAATATGAAAGCAAGCCAGATTGTTGTGGAACATTTTCTATTTCCTTGCATACGAAGGGAGGGACAATATGATGCTTTTTTTTCATAATCCTGTTCCTGTGTGTACCTGTGAGTATGTCAGCTCCCCGTATAGAAAGCATGCAAGGAAACCCTAGCCACCTGTCTCATCAGCATTCTCTCTCTCTCTCTCTCTCTCTCTCTCTCTCTCTCTCTCTCTCTCTCTCTCTCTCTCTCTCTCTCTCTCTCTCTTGTCCCCCTGATGTGGTGTTCAATCTCCCAAAGATGTATGTGTGTATATACATACATATAAGCACATATGTTTACCCTCCACCCCTGTATGTGTATATGCATACGTATAGATATATGTATAAATATTATTTTTTCCATGTGTGGCGTGCGTGTATGTATGTACGTGCGTTTGTGTGTACGTACCCTGGTCTTACTTGTTGCCCCGTGACTCCTTACCGCTGCTGCCTTCAGGTCGCAAACGGAAAATAGGCTTTCGAAGAAAGACGGGAAGCACTATAACAGTTCACCGGAGCGAAGAAGTCTTGCCGACGGGCTCCCGACACCTCATGCGACAGAGTTCCAGCCAGAGTAGCGAGGAAGCCGATGGGGATGACAGGTGTGGGCAAGGGGGGGCATGATACCCCGTGGGGCACGCCCCCGCCCCTTTGATGCCCGGGCCTCTGTGTAGTTGAAGCATAGTGGCTGGCCGACCTTATGCGGCTCCCTAGAGCTCTATCTTTTCTAGTCCTTCCTTCCTTCATCGCTGATCCATCTGGTCCCTCTTATTATATCCTGCTCCCCCTAGCCCCCTCCCCCCCTTTCTCCCCCCTTTATCCGACTAACCCCATTTCCCTCAGCCCGTTAACCACAGCCCCTTCTTTGTCTCTTAATATTATTGTTCTCAACGTTTAATATCTCCCTCTTTTTTGGATAATCAGTGCCCTTAATCCCTTGAGTGTGTCTCCGCTAGCCTTGTGACTCTTAGCTACGAATTGAAGATAATGCACGGCGCTTTCATTCCCAAGCAAAGATTCTGCTTTTGTTCTCTGTCACTTCTCTTTTTTTAATCTTTTTTTTTTTTTGTCCTCAACTCTTGTTCAATTTGATTCAATATCATAAGACTATTGTCTTCTCAGTGTCATCAGCATTAACGACCCTCTGGTAAACCTTCATGTTCATGAGAAGTGTTCTCTGTGAATTTTAGCTTGGGCACCTTAGACGTAAAAGCTTGACGTTTTTCGGCTTGCAGAGTAGAGTAACTGAAGACTGGGGGATCTAAATAAA
>NC_090760.1:40482734-40517734 GCF_036898095.1 Palaemon carinicauda | reverse complement strand
TTTTTTTTGTCAAGGATTTTTTTTTTTTTTTTTTTTAGATATCTAATTATCATTGGGTGCATGACAATTATAATTATAATGTGAGATTTGTCTTAATTGCTTGACTCAATGTCAAGTTCTAATAATGATAATAATAATAATAATAATAATAATAATAATAATAAAAGGATCGATACTATTAATAATGTAAGAATAATAAAAAAAATTAGAATTACAATATATTTGGATATTTCTTAAGAATATGCTAGATTTTTTATCAAAATACTGGCAAATGATAGTTAGAAGTGGGTAGTGCCATAGCCTCTGTACCATGGTCTTCCACTGTCTTGGGTTAGAGATCTCTTGCTTGAGGGTACACTCGGGCACACTATTCTATCTTGTTCCTCTTCCTCTTATTATTTTAAGTTTTCATCCTGTTATTTTCAAGTTTTATAGTTTATATATGAAAGATTTATTTTATGTTGCTATTGTTCTTAAACTTCTGTTATAGTTTTTCCATGTTTCCTTTCCTCACGGGGCTATTTTCCCTGTTGAGGCCCTTGGGCTTATAGCGTCCTGTTTTTCCAACTAGGGTTGTAGCTTAGCAAGTAATAAGGTATAGGTATCAAGCTAAAATGGCCCAAGCTATAGATGACAATCTACTATAGTCTGTGAGATTTAGGTATCAAGTAATGGTCTGTGTGATAATGTGTCAATCTACGAATATATGAAATTTATGTGTCAAACAGCTATAAAGTTATTCAAGGTGTCAAACTTCACATGTTCCACTCGGATGTAGAATTCTAAACGTGTTTATATGAGAATAGAGATGATTTGTTACAATTTACTTTTAAGAGTGCATTGTGGGTAAACAGTTGAGGACGATTTTGCGCACCCTGAGAGGGGCATTAGGCCTATTGGTGGGGGAGGGGGGGGGGGTTCTGGTCATGGGAGCTTGAGGCTCCAGGTATCATAAAGAGTGGTTCACGGTGTGATAGGAAAATTACAATTTTCGTAGAAATTTTCATTTTTAAGAGAAGTTTCATTGTTAAAAAAAAATCGAACTTCCAGTACACAATTATTTTCGAATATCAGTGAACAGCTGCAGCATTTGAGTGCGTGTGTGTGTGTGAGAGAGAGAGAGAGAGAGAGTGAGAGAGAGAGAGAGAGAGAGAGAGAGAGAGAGAGAGAGAGAGAGAGAGAGTAAGAACTATGCCACACATTAATAGTAGGCTACCTATTAAAACTTAATAGCTTTGCCGAGTTTTGAGCCTTTCCATATTTTTTCTGGTGTTAAAACCTTGATTATCATTATCACTTTAAAGTTGTTTTGTTAGCCTGAAACCATATTAGGTTATATTTTAAACCAATTTGGTCTATATTTTTCAGTTTTCAATCCAGCAAAGTATAGCCCTATTTCATGCACACTCGAGTACACCTACCAATACAAACAAATGCACATATGCAAATGACCTCCAGCAAACAAGCTGCAGCACATTTGACCCATAGTTTATAAGTAATAAGTTTATAAGCAATTTAATCTGTGTGAAAAAGAAATTAAAGCATATAAGGATTTCTTACATTGGAAGAAACTTCAGAAAAATGTATAAGTTTTAAACTTGCCAGTAACTACGTCTTTAACAGTGGGTCAACATGTATAAGTTGTAAACTTGCCAGTAACTATGTCTGGGTCAAAATGTATAAGTTGTAAACTTGCCAGTAACTATGTCTGGGTCAAAATGTATAAGTTGTAAACTTGCCAGTAACTATGTCTAGGTCAAAATGTATGAGTTGTAAACTTGCCAGTAACTACGTCTTTAACAGTGGGTCAAAATGTATAGGTTGTAAAATTGCCAGTAACTACGTCTTTTACAATGGGTCAAAATGTATGAGTTGTAAACTTGCCAGTAACTATGTCTGGGTCAAAATGTATAGGTTTTAAACTTGCCAGTAACTATGTCTGGGTCAAAATATATAAGTTGTAAACTTACCAGTAACTACGTCTTTACCAGTGGGTCAAAATGTATAGGTTGTAAACTTGCCAGTAACTATGTCTGGGTCAAAATGTATAAGTTGTAAACTTACCAGTAACTACGTCTTTAACAGTGGGTCAAAATGTATAGGGTGTAAACTTGCCAGTAACTACGTCTGGGTCAAAATGTATAAGTTGTAAACTTGCCAGTAACTACGTCTTCAACAGTGGGTCAAAATGTATAGGTTGTAAACTTGCCAGTAACCACGTCTTTTACAATGGGTCAAAATGTATGAGTTATAAACTTGCCAGTAACTATGTCTGGGTCAAAATGTATAGGTTTTAAACTTGCCAGTAACTATGTCTGGGTCAAAATTTATAAGTTGTAAACTTACCAGTAACTACGTCTTTAACAGTGGGTCAAAATGTATAGGTTGTAAACTTGCCAGTAACTACGTCTGGGTCAAAATGTATAAGTTGTAAACTTGCCAGTAACTACGACTTTAACAGTGGGTCAAAATGTATAGGTTGTAAACTTGCCAGTAACTACGTCTTTTACAATGGGTCAAAATGTATGAGTTGTAAACTTGCCAGTAACTATGTCTGGGTCAAAATGTATAGGTTTTAAACTTGCCAGTAACTATGTCTGGGTCAAAATGTATAAGTTGTAAACTTGCCAGTAACTACGTCTTTAACAGTGGGTCAAAATGTATAGGTTGTAAACTTTCCAGTAACTACGTCTGGGTCAAAATGTATAAGTTGTAAACTTGCCAGTAACTACGTCTTTTACAATGGGTCAAAATGTATGAGTTGTAAACTTGCCAGTAACTATGTCTGGGTCAAAATGTATAGGTTTTAAACTTGCCAGTAACTATGTCTGAGTCAAAATGTATAAGTTGTAAACTTGCCAGTAACTACGTCTTTAACAGTGGGTCAAAATGTATAGGTTGTAAACTTTCCAGTAACTACGTCTGGGTCAAAATGTATAAGTTGTAAACTTGCCAGTAACTACGTCTTTAACAGTGGGTCAAAATGTATAAGTTGTAAACTTTCCAGTAACTACGTCTGGGTCAAAATGTATAAGTTGTAAACTTGCCAGTAACTACGTCTTTAACAGGGGGTCAAAATATATAAGTTGTAAACTTTCCAGTAACTACGTCTGGGTCAAAATGTATAAGTTGTAAACTTGCCAGTAACTACGTCTTTAACAGTGGGTCAAAATGTATAAGTTGTAAACTTGCCAGTAACTATGTCTGGGTCAAAATGTATAAGTTGTAAACTTGCCAATAACTACGTCTTTAACAATGGGTCAAAATGTATAGGTTGTAAACTTGCCAGTAACTACGTCTGGGTCAAAATGTATAAGTTGTAAACTTGCCAGTAACTACGTCTTTAACAGTGGGTCAAAATGTATGAGTTGTAAACTTGCCAGTAACTATGTCTGGGTCAAAATGTATAGGTTGTAAACTTGCCAGTAACTATGTCTGGGTCAAAATGTATAGGTTGTAAACTTGCCAGTAACTATGTCTGGGTCAAAATGTATAAGTTGTAAACTTGCCAGTAACTACGTCTTTAACAATGGGTCAAAATGTATGAGTTGTAAACTTGCCAGTAACTATGTCTGGGTCAAAATGTATAGGTTGTAAACTTGCCAGTAACTATGTCTGGGTCAAAATGTATAAGTTGTAAACTTACCAGTACCTACGTCTTTAACAATGGGTCAAAATGTATAGGTTGTAAACTTGCCATTAACTACGTCTTTAACAGTGGGTCAAAAGAAACAAAAGTAAGATAAAATCTAATTTCCACAAGACCAACTTATCTGAATATTGTAATGTTGTTTTCATGTTAATATTAATAATTCAGTATACACAGTTCGATTTCTTCTAAATAAATGTTCTCAAGGCTCTAATGATTGACAGGAGCTAATCACAGATTTATTATCTCTCTCTCTCTCTCTCTCTCTCTCTCTCTCTCTCTCTCTCTCTCTCTCTCTCTCTCTCTCTCTCACACAAACATATAACGAATCATGGCTTATTTTGAAAATTTAGACTGATCTGACATGCAAACATCTACTAGGAATGCTAAGAGGATGAATTAAATAAATATATTTTTTTATATATATTGTTTATTTCTTTAAGAACAGTCATTAATGAGTTTACACAAGGTTCCAAAAAATGTCATCTATGATTTCTTACTGTACAGTAGCAAGACCCGTTGCTTCAATCCGATGCTTACATCACAGTTTAGCCTTTGAGGGCGGGTTTAAGCAGTCGAACGGTTCGTCGAACGCGGTTCGACAGAACGCAGTTCGACACACTAGTATTTGAAGTGATGTTCGAACAGTTCGAAGAAAGTCTGTTCTCAACTGACTTTTGTGGGCGGGGCTTCATTGTCCACAAACCTCATGCACTTGTGACTGACTCTACCTCTTCGAACCGTTTGAAAAGCAGGTTCGACAACCTGGTTCAACAACTAGGTTCGACAACCCGGTTCGACAACCGAGTTCGACAACCTGGTTCGACAATCGGGTTCGACAACCGAGTTCGACAACCTGGTTCGACAACTGAGTTCGACAACCTGGTTCGACAACCGGGTTCGATGAACCGGTCGACCGTGTGAACCCCGCTTTTTTAAAGATTTGTAAAAGCAGTTTGTTAGTCAGTGGCTTTTGCTTGGTTAGGAAGTTGCCAGTAGATAAAAATAAAGGCTTCAAGGCAGTGGATTTCTGTTCTTTTTTTTTATTACATTTTGTAATTTATTTAAGAAAAAGATTCTTTAGAAGATGTGGAAATTGGATACCGTTGAATGTCTTCCATCGGTGCCAGCGAGGCAGTGGAATTTCTCTAGTGATTCTTAAGATGTGTCAAACAAAAGGAATTTCTGTAGTGATTCTTAAAAAATTGCCAAACAAAAGAGATTCCTTAGTGATTCTTAAGAGGTATCTAACAAAAAGAATTTCTGTAGTGATTCTTAGAAATTTCCAAACAAAAGGAATTGTCTAGTTATGTTTAAGAAGTGTCAAACGAAAGCTATTTCTGTAATGATTCTTAGAAATTTCCAAACAAAAGGAATGGTCTAGTTATGTTTAAGAAGTGTCAAACAAAAAGAATTTATGTAGTGATTCTAAGAAATTTCCAAAAAAAAGGAATTGTCTAGTTATGTTCAAGAAGTGTCAAACGAAAGCAATTTCTGTAGTGATTCTTAGAAATTTCCAAACAAAAGGAATTGTCGAGTCATGTTTAAGAAGTTTCAAACGAAAGCAATTTCTGTAGTGATTCTTAGAAATTTCCAAACAAAAGGAATTGTCTAGTTATGTTTAAGAAGTGTCAAACGAAAGCAATTTTTGTAGTGGTTCTTAGAAATTTCCAAACAAAAGTAATTGTCTAGTTATGTTTGAGAAGTGTCAAACGAAAGCAATTTCTGTAGTCATTCTTAGAAATTTCCAAACAAAAGTAATTGTCTAGTTATGTTTGAGAAGTGTCAAACGAAAGCAATTTCTGTAGTGATTCTTAGAAATTTCCAAACAAAAGGAATTGTCTAGTTATGTTTAAGAAGTGTCAAACGAAAGCAATTTCTGAAGTAATTCTTAAGAATTTCCAAACAAAAGGAATTGTCTAGTTATGTTTAAGAAGTGTCAAACAAAACGAATTTCTGTAGTGATTCTTAAAATTACAAAAAAAAAAAAAAAAAAAAAAAAAAAAAAAAAAAGCTATCTAATGATTCTTAAGAAATGTCAAAATAAAAAAGATGACAGACGAATTTTCATGTGTCCTTGTTTTGCCTTAAGCTACGTTGAATGATCGTTTGCCTTTTTTGCAATCCTGGCGTCCCAGTTGCAAATCCACCGAGAGAAATGAATCACAGTAAGAGAAAAACAATGAAAATTTCCACCTCACTCAGTTATGTCTCTGATTGACTTTGTAATGGTTCGTTCAACAAATAGTTTGTCATTCGTGTTTACTATTACTGATGGTTTTTCAAAGCAAATTAAAAGTGTGAATTACGAAATTAAGTCGATCTCAAGTTTCAAATTCAATTTGTGATAGAATAAAATGTTAAAATGAATAATGATCGCTTCAGATTTCGAATGTTTTATTGGAAATTTCTAGTTTTAACTATTTTGAGGATGATCTTAATTATTGAATATTGTTTCTCGAGTATTTTTTGAAGAATTCGAAGATTAAACACTAAACTTTCAATTTTAAATTTCCAAATTTGTATCTGAGATGTGTTCTTTAATCTACTTTGAAACTCTATGAATTTCATAGTTGAAAAATTAAAAAACTAGATTTTACATACGATTTCTTACGTTTAAACCGTATATTTCAAACCGCACCTTCTGCCCGTCTACAGAAGTGAATTTTAAAAATAATGGCAATATATCATGAATAGAACAACTATACCCATCTTACATATATGAAATCACAAAGAATAATTAATCGGGATTTGTTTTTTAAATAGAAAATCCACTGCCTAACATACCCATATGCTGTAGAAGAACTAGCACTAAGGCTGGGAGCAGACTAGCGACTCTGTGGCGCCACAAAGCCACGCGACGCCTGTGGCGGGGATGAGCGACAGAGAGCCACAGTCGCCTGCCACAAGCGCTTGCCACAGTCGCTAGTTTGCGCGGCAAAACTTGAAAACAATGGAAACCTATGGGAGACCACATCCCCACCACACGATGCTGTGGCTTTGTGGCGCCACAAAGCCACGCCACGCCTGTGGCGGGGATGAGCGACAGAGAGCCACAGTCGCTTGCCACAGTCGCTAGTTTGCGCGGCAAAACTTGAAAACAATGGAAAACTATGGGAGACCACATCCCCGCCACACGATGCTGTGGCTTTGTGGCGCCACAGAGTCGCTAGTGTGCTCCCGGCCTAATAGCCAGTATGACGTAGTTAGTAGCAGCCTGAAAGCGCGTCCCTGAAGTTGGTGGTGGGTGATTCTAACCCCCCTCCCCCTCCCTTGGTGAGGGGGAGGGAAGGGGGTGTCCGATCAATTTCCTCCTATATTTTATTATCTAATCAATGAAAATTTTTTATTGTAAATTTTCCCCCACATTTTAATGATCTTATACACTTGGGAAAGTAACTGTCTGTGTAATAAGTTATTTATTATTATTATTATTTATTATTATTATTATTATTATTTACAGATGTTATTCTGTTTCTAAAGAAGTTAATATTGTTATTTTCGTGTTTCTGTTTTGTTCACAAAGATTGTTATTGTTAATTTTAACATACTTCAAGATTATTATTTCTATTCTCAAGTTATTATTATTATTATTATTATTATTAGTAATATTGTTATTATTATTGTTGTTGTTGTTGTTGTTGTTGTTGTTGTTGTTATTATTATTATTATTATTTTTATATTATTATTACTATTATTATTATTTTTATATTATTATTATCATTATTATTATTATTAACTGTGGATGCTCATTGCTTATTAAAGATATCAATGCTATTGCTCCTTCGTTGTCAAAAGCTATTATCCTCATTACCATCATTATAAGCAAGTGCTTTAGCTTAGGCCTAAGCGATATCCATTTCACCCACACCGCTACTTCCAGCTGTTCACAGTAAGACGTCGCCTTGTCTACGCATGTCATGAAGACCTTTTAGTCCTATAGACCTTTAGAAACCCCCCACCCCCCTCTCCGTAGATGCTTCTGCATTTCAATGGAGTTTGGTGTTTAGTGTTTCATAAATCTGTTCCCTCGCTTTTGAAGTGTACGTGTGCGCGTCTTGTATCAGTTTGTATTTTAGTTCGTACGTGATTTATTTTTTCTATATTTAAAAGTCAGCTTTGAAGTCAAGATTAATTAAACTCAGTTACATACCCCCCCTGCCCCCTTTTTTTTATATCTTCTGTCTTTTGCACTGTATAATGATGGCTAGACCACCCCCCCCCCTCCCCCCTTACCATGAAGCACATATTTATTTCTTTCCTTTTTTTTTTGGCACGACCCTGTGGAAACTGCTAAAGTATTTTGTCAGTTGTTGACAGTATTCATGTTGTCATTCACGTTAGGTAAAAAGAAAATCGCTCAGTTGAAAGATCAGATTAGACAGTTTTATCATAATATATTGCAGAAAGATATTATCGCTTGACTTACTTTTAAGTGCAATTGCAGGTCAATGTTTGGCACTGACCTCCTCTTCTCTCGCCCCCCTTGCAGCCGAGTCCCTGGCATGCGCCTTAGCAACGACGGGCAGCTCAGCGAGTTCATCGAAGGCCTGGGTCCCGGACAGCTCGTGGGGAGACAGGTCCTCGCTTCTCCGGCCCTGGGAGACATCCAGCTGTCGATGTGCGAGAGAAAGAGTAAGCTGGAAGTGGAAGTCATTCGAGCGAGGGGTCTGCAGTGTAAGCCTGGGGCCCGGATAGTGCCTGGTGAGTTGTGGCGCTTAGAAGGAGAGTGCTTAGAAATGGTCCAAGTACGTTAGAAATGGTCCAGGTAGGAGAGTGCTTGGAAATGGTCCAGGTAGGAGAGTGCTTGGAAATGGTCCAAGTACGTTAGAAATGGTCCAGGTAGGAGAGTGCTTGGAAATGGTCCAAGTACGTTAGAAATGGTCCAGGTAGGAGAGTGCTTGGAAATGGTCCAAGTACGTTAGAAATGGTCCAAGTACATTAGAAAGGTCCAAGTAGGAAAGTGCTTGGAAATGGTCCAAGTACGTTAGAAATGGTCCAAGTACATTAGAAATGGTCCAAGTAGGAGAGTGCTTGGAAATGGTCCAAGTACGTTAGAAATGGTCCAGGTAGGAGAGTGCTTAGAAAGGGTCCAAGTAGGAGAGTGCTGAGAAAGGGTCCAAGCAGGAGAGTGCTGAGAAAGGGTCCAAGTAGGAGAGTGCTGAGAAGGGGTCCAAGTAGGAGAGTGCTTAGACAATGGTCCAAGTAGGAGAGTGCTTAGACAATGGTCCAAGTAGGAGAGTGATGGTCCAAGTAGGAGAGTGCTTAGAAATGGTCCAAGTAGGAGAGTGCTTAGAAAGGGTCCAAGTACGTTAGAAATGGTCCAAGTAGGAGAGTGATGGTCCAAGTAGGAGAGTGCTTAGAAATGGTCCAAGTAGGAGAGTGCTTAGAAAGGGTCCAAGTACGTTAGAAATGGTCCAAGTAGGAGAGTGATGGTCCAAGTAGGAGAGTGATGGTCCAATTAGGAGAGTGCTTAGAAATGGTCCAAGTAGGAGAGTGCCTAGAAAGGGTCCAAGTAGGAGAGTGCTTAGAAAGGGTCCAAGTAGGATAGTGCTTAGACAATGGTCCAAGTAGGAGAGTGCTGAGAAAGGGTCCAAGTAGGAGAGTGCTTAGACAATGGTCCAAGTAGGAGAGTGCTTAGTCAATGGTCCAAGTAGGGGAGTGCTTAGGAAGGGTCCAAGTAGGAGAGTGCTTAGACAATGATCCAAGTAGGAGAGTGCTTAGAAGGGGTCCAAGTAGGAGAGTGCTTAGAAGGGGTCCAAGTAGGAAAGTGCTTGGAAATGGTCCAAGTAGGAGAGTGCTTAGAAATGGTCTAAGTAGGAGAGTGCTTAGAAAGGGTCCAAGTAGGAGAGTGCTTAGACAATGGTTCAAGTAGGAGAGTGCTTGGAAATGGTCCAAGTAGGAGAGTGCTTAGAAAGGGTCCAAGTAGGAGAGTGCTTGGAAATGGTCCAAGTAGGAGAGTGCTTAGAAAGGGTCCAAGTAGGAGAGTGCTTAGAAAGGGTCCAAGTAGGAGAGTGCTTAGACAATGGTTCAAGTAGGAGAGTGCTTGGAAATGGTCCAAGTAGGAGAGTGCTTGGAAATGGTCCAAGTAGGAGAGTGCTTAGAAAGGGTCCAAGTAGGAGAGTGCTTAGACAATGGTTCAAGTAGGAGAGTGCTTGGAAATGGTCCAAGTAGGAGAGTGCTTAGAAAGGGTCCAAGTAGGAGAGTGCTTAGACAATGGTTCAAGTAGGAGAGTGCTTGGAAATGGTCCAAGTAGGAGAGTGCTTAGAAAGGGTCCAAGTAGGAGAGTGCTTGGAAATGGTCCAAGTAGGAGAGTGCTTAGAAAGGGTCCAAGTAGGAGAGTGATGTCTACTCTTCTTTGGGGAAATGTTGAGGGACTTTTATAGTTTCCACTTTATTGTTTTTAACCGTTATTGCCTAGAAAGTTAACCTTGTAGATTTGAAGAAATGGGAACTCTATGGGAAATTACTGGATAAAGTCCCTCCAAATTCTGTGATAGCCATTGACTGACAAAGACAAGCATATATATGAATGTCTAAGTGTCGATTTACTTATATGGAGGACGTTGTCGGAAATAAGAATGATTGATGATTTGGTTCAATAAATATCAATGACACTTTGAAAGGCAGAAGGACATTTACTTTGGGGCTTCTGAAATCCGTGTGCCAATTTATAAGTCAAAATAGATGAACTAGTGATCGCCAGACAATGGCTCAAGTCGCGCTCAAACTTGTTAGTTTTGGTCGCTGCAACCTCACCATCCTTGAGGGCTAAGGACGGAGGGAAGCCTATAGGTCTATCTGCTGAGTCATCAGTAGCCACTGCCTGGCCCTCTTTAGTCTTAGATTGTGTGGAGAGGGGGCTTGGGCGCTGATCATATGTCTCTAGGGCATTATCCTGTTTGATAGGGCAATGTCTCTGTCCCTTACCTTTGCCATTCATGAATGACTTTTAAACCTTTGTTCTAAGGAGGGAAAGGTGAGATAGGTGAACACTGAGCTAGATAGATTAGGCAGGAACCTGACATAAGATTTGAGACAAGTCGTAATGTTTGAGATATGTGAAACAAAATATTCTTTCACAGATGGTTTTAGAGGTAACGGATAATTTTTTCTTCATTTCTATAGAGGATGAACAATTCTTTCACATTTTATTTTATAGAGAGCTGAGGATTATCTCTTACATATTTTAAAAAAAACTTACATATCTAAAAAAAACTAGAGATTCATTAAATTTAGTGAGAACTGGCGATTGTTTCAAACATTTCATTTTGAATAATTTATAAAGTCTCATACGAATAAGAGAAAATGAGTCTGTAATGCTTCATTTTAGCAACTAGGACTTTATTACATATATGATTTAAGAGATAACTGATAATAGTCTTTCACACAATTTCATAGAGAACAACATAGTTGCCTTATTCAAATTCAGAAAAAGTGTAGATATTTCACACAATTTCTAAGAGAACTAAACAGTTTTCCCATGATTTCAGAAATACATAGGGAGTTATCAATGCTATTTCATGAAAAAGTTTGGAATTTTCCCATGATTTCAGAGATACATAGGGAGTTATCAATGCTATTTCTTAGAAAACTTTGGAATTTTCCCATGATTTCAGAGATACATAGGGAGTTATCAATGCTATTTCTTAGAAAACGTTGGAATTTTCACAATTTCAGAGATACATAGGGAGTTATCAATGCTATTTCATAGAAAACTTTGGAATTTTCACATGATTTCAGAAATACATAGGGAGTTACCAATGCTATTTCATAGAAAACTTTGGAATTTTCACATGATTTCAGAGATACATAGGGAGTTATCAGTGCCATTTCATGGAAAACTTTGGAGATTTTCATACAATTTCAGAGATCCATAGGGAGTTATCAATGCTATTTCTTAGAAAAATTTGGAATTTTCACATGATTTCAAAGATACATTGGGAGTTATCAATGCTATTTCATAAAAAAATGGATTTTTCACTTGATTTCGGAAATACATAGAGAGTTATCAGTGCTATTTCATGGAAAACTTTGGAATTTTCACATAATTTCAGAGATCCATAGGGAGTTATCAATGCTATTTCTTAGAAAACTTTGGAATTTTCACATGATTTCAAAGATACATTGGGAGTTATCAATGCTATTTCATAAAAAATTGATTTTTCACTTGATTTCAGAAATACATAGGGAGTTATCAATGCTATTTCATGGAAAACTTTGGAGATTTTCATACAATTTCAGAGAGAAATAGATAGGGTTGATTTCACACAATGTTCAAGAGTATTATAGAGTTTTGTTCACTGTCTTTTACAGCCAGGGTCTTTTATTTCTCCTGGGGTGTCTTTCCTGGGATGTCTTTCGTCTTTCTCTTATAGCAAACCCAACAGGAAATCTTGAAGAATAACCTCTACGAGGGTTTTCAAGTCTTTTAGATTCTTTCTATTAAGTATCTTCTCTTATAGGCCCCTGTAGCTTTTTAAAACCCGGTATGTTTTAAACTGATTGTACATGATATTCATTCATATGAGGTGACATTTTTACTGATAACATTTCTGTAGGTATGTATCTTCATTCAATCACAAACAATTTCTCATTCTTACATTCAGTTTAAGCAGGCATTTCTACCTAACATTCAATTTCACCTTCTTTTGATAATTATGTGTTTAAACAAACTTCCTTTAGTAATTAGAATTCTGTGAGACATAGCTTTTCTTGCATCAATACATTCTCAATTATGTGTTAGATAAACTTTTTTTTAGTGTTTAGAATTCTGTGAGACCTAGCATTTCTTGCATCAATACATTCTCAATTATGTTTTAGATAAACTTCCTTTAGTGTTTAGAATTCTGTCAGACTAAACTTCCTTTAGTGTTTAGAATTCTGTCAGACCTAGAATTGTTTTTGTCAATATATTCTCAATTATGTTTTGAATAGACTTGCTTTAGTGTTTAGAATTCTGTCAGACCTAGCATTTCTTGCATCAATACATTCTCAATTATGTTTTAGATAAACTTCCTTTAGTGTTTAGAATTCTGTCAGACCTAGCATTTCTTGCATCAATACATTCTCAATTATGTGTTAGATAAACTTTCTTTAGTGTTTAGAATTCTGTCAGACCTAGCATTTCTTGCATCAATACATTCTCAATTATGTGTTAGATAAACTTTCTTTAGTGTTTAGAATTCTGTCAGACCTGACATTACTTTCATCAATACATTATATGTGTAGTGATATTCTTTCCATTTTATTTACAGTTGATAACATTCTCTTTCCTTCCCAGCCCCCAACACCCCAGAAGTAGTGTCCATCTTTCTCGCAGTGGCCCTCCTTTCAAGGCCACCTTAGTAGTAGTGAGAACAGCATACAAAAGTAACATGATCACAGATTCCTTTCAGAGTTTTATTTCGTTTGATTATCATCTAATCCAGTTGCTTTTCCATTTTAATTTTCAATACCCTGTGATTTTACATAGCATGGTAAAAAAAAAGAAACCTTTTTTTTTTTACCTTTAATGGTACAAACAAGAAAGTTCCTTTTAATCCAATGGAATCATCTCTTGATATCATCTGACTCACCACTTCTGTAGAGCAGAAAGTGAGGTGGATATGTTCCTTAATGTGGTTCCTGCTGCACCAACCATAAATAAAGAGCATCATTGTAAATAATATGTGTATTAATTTGGGAATTAGAATTCCAAAGCAAAAATAAGATCTTCCTTTTTATGGATGATAGCAGTATCTGCATTCAGGAACATTCCAGCTATCAGAAACAGAAACACTTGAATACAGTGACGCAAAAGGTTTCCTCCTTCCATGTTTGGACATTGCTGTTGTAAGGAGCCTCTACTACTAACTCAGAATATTTCCTCTCTTCCATTTTCTTTAAAAATTATAACGTTGTTTACAAACATTTACTCTGGAAATACATTTCTCCTTATAACCATTTTTGTCTCTAGTTTCATACCCAATAATGATAACTTTCTTACCTTTGTCCTTGTGTTTAGTTTAGGTTAAATTATCCTTTCCCAGAATGGCAATATCTCTTTGAAGAATAAGAGCCATTCTCAGTAATATACCTTTCTCTGTGGACGCACGTTTCTGTTAGATTGGTTCTTTGCAAAAGCCTTTCTCCTTAAAAACCTTCCCTGACAACTTTCATCAGAATTATCATTCCTCCTGAAATAGCTCTCCAGGATTTTCTCATTGTTATCCTTCTTTGAGCATTCTGCGTTAAACTCCATTTCTCTTCTGAAACATGCTTCAATAGAATCACTGTTGCCTCTGAAAAGAGAGCTCATTATGGAACGCCATTTTATCTCTGGAAATCCCAATCCATGTCAGCCAACACACCGAGGCTGGAGTGAGCCTCAGTTCTGCACCGTAGTCTTGGCCTGGTCATCGTTGTGTTTACTCCTTTTTTACTGTGACCTATATCCACTGCAATGTTTCTTTTAAATGATATATGTATCCTAGCTTAATAGAAGATATAATTATCACATTATTTTGCAGTATCTTTATTACTGAATTTCACACCAACTGAATATTTACATTTTGCACATAGCTTGAGACAATTATGTTTGTTTGGTCCATATAATATTTATTTTATCCTTTTCATATATTTTCTATTTTCACTTCTTCAAGCCTTGTGGCAATATAATGTCCATTAACCTAAGATACATACATAATTTAAGAGAGTCCAGTGGAAATAGATCACAGTAAAAAGAAGTACGCAGCGGTGTGCGAGTGGACCGTTAGGTTGCAACTGAGAAGTGAGGTGAATGCAACTAAACTTTATTAAACAGACATCGAGCATATATACCCGGACTTGCGAGCAAGAACGTCACCAAAATTCAAACAAAATAAAACATGAGCTAGTATGCTTACACAGGTTGGTCTATTATCAGTGCAGGGAAGAGCGAGTGATACGACAAAAAATAGCAAAAGTATTACAGTGTACGAAAAACGTGAGGTACAATGGTGAGCTGGGCTAGACTATGGTGCAGGACTGGCAGGAGAGGTGAGTGTGGCCCAGCATGCATCATCACTGACTCCAGACTCGGTGTGTTGGCCAACTTCTCTGAATGGATCCCAGGTTACACCATCCTCTTTGTCGGATGTTTTTCGTTGATCTTCATGTCATATTTTTTTATTGCAGGCAGCACATCCTTTTGCCTCCTCTTCTGATTGAAGGCTGTTCCCTTTTCCTATATCCTTTCTGTCGTTACACTTTTCCATAGAGCTGATTCCTTTCTAGGAATGGGTTAATTTGTGTACTGTTTATTGAAAATGGCTTCCCAATGAGTTATGTTTCCTCCCCAACGACTTATCTTTCCCTTGTCGTAGATTTCCATGACACCCTTCTCTCCAGAAATACATTACTGTGGGATGTCTTTTTCTCTAGATTGATATTTCTACAGAACACCCATTTCTTTAAGTAGACCTATCTATGGGGTAGTTTTCTCTCCTGTAATATATTTCTTGGGACATCTTTCTCTTTAGATAATCTTTATCAAACACCTTTTTGTACAGAACACATTTTTTATTGGGCATCTTTCACCCTTGCTAATCTTTATTATGGAACAATTGGTCCTCTAGATAGATATTTGTCCTGTTTTTCTTTAGATAGACATATCACATAGACATTTCTAAGTTACGTATCTTTTTAGACAGGCAATCCCATTGGACATCTTATATAGTGCATCTACCTCACTCAATACGCCTTTCTCTCGAGGTTCGCCATTCCATGCATCTTTGTTCTCTGAACTACATAGAAGTACGATTCCCCTCAGAACCATCTATCTTTTCTCCTTATTTACTTGCTCTACTATCTTCTTACCTTGGAGAAATACATTTTATTGAATTATCCATCATTATTCTGGACATAATATTTTCATTATTTCAACTACATTTCCTTTGAAGAGCCTAGACTACGAGGTTATATTGTGTTGCATGTGATCATGAGCATATAGCACTACTTATCCTTTCTTTTATCTTTTATTTCATCCGAGTAGATGGAAATGAGTTCATGACAGTTATGTTATTAGTTGGAATGCTCCAAATTTTTCTATTTATTTAGTAGAATTACAAATGGAAGTAGTATCTTTTTAATTAATCCATAGAATGTTATAGGGTACATGAGACAAGTTTACACCCATCACCCACCAGCAGATTTATCGCTTGTTTCTTCTTCTTTCCAAGAACATTACGCCAAATATTCTTTAAACAATTTGAACCTTTACCCATTACTATCTAATTCCACTAACTTTGTTACACAGAGCAAATAATTATTCTCCACAGTTAGCGTTGCCTCTATTCTGGATTGCATTTCAGCGAAAAGTGCAACAAACATGAGCGAATAAATCATCTGTTCACTTTCTACCGGAAACTCAAATTGTCTTTTTGATTCTCCTCAAGAGTGAATGATTTATGGTCCCTTTCAAGGAAAGACTAAGAGTTTAGATTTGTATCTTTTTTTTTTTTCAATCCAATGTTAACTACCAGCCTTTCTTCTACCAGCCTTTTTTTTCTGTGTCTAATGAAAGTCAGTTTATTATATATAAATGGTTAGACAAATGTATGAACAGTCACGGATCCATAAATATCGCAGACATGGAAAATGTTCCCTGATTTTCCTACCACTTCACCTTATCTCCTTTCAATAATTTTATATTATTTCTCCCATACCAGCTCCCTATGTCAAAGTTTACCTTGTGGATGGGAAGAAGTGTGTGGCCAAGGCGAAAACCGCGACCGCGAGACGTACTTTAGATCCCCTGTACCAGCAACAACTCATCTTCCATGAACGTTATTCAGGATGCGTTCTACAGGTACTTTATTCTCTTCTGTCTTGCCAACTGTGATAATTTAGTTTTACGCCACCTCCTTATGGTGCCTCCGAACTGTGTATTGCAGGAAAGGTAATATCTGGGTGAGACCTCCTTGCTCTGTGTATTGTATTGCTAGGAATTTGACATCGCTCTTTTCTTGACAGGTGACCGTCTGGGGTGACTACGGAAGAATGGAAGGCAGGAAAGTCTTTATGGGACTAGCGCAGATCATGCTGGATGATTTGGACCTTTCAAACATCGTCATTGGTTGGTACAAACTCTTCGGGACCTCATCACTGGTGTCGCTCCCTGCATTGACTCGCAGGGGTTCCATGGCCAGTCTAGACAGCTTCGGGTAGAAGATAGCGAATGGACACCTTTCGGGTGGCCATCAAGACATAATGAAACAACGCCATGCCTCCACGTCCTCTACTTCCTCCTCTCCCTACTGTTCTTCTTCTGCCATTTGGGATCAAGCACGTACGTGCCTGCTGCTGCTGCTGCCGTTGCTCCAAAATGCTCGTGCCCCGAAGACCTCCGCGGAAACTAGTGCGAGAATTGATTCAACGACACTTTTGCAATTGCCTGCAATGTTGCCAATCAAGCAGAGTGTGAGGCTATTCATTGGGTGCTCCATTTTATCTCTCGGTTTCAAGACTTAGATCTGACACTTACTGCTTGTGTTGCAAATATTGCAGAATTGCATTCTATGAGGCTCAAAGATATCATCGATTTGCAAGAGTGGAAACTTGGAAGGTGGTTATTATTATTATTATTATTATTATTTTGGGGTTACTGACTTGCCCCAAAAAGTGAATCTCCTCTTGCTGCAGGGGCAATGGTTGGGGCCAGCATCTCCACAAAGGCCCAGCTGGGCACACGGGTACCAGATCAACCTGGGGCCACAACAGCCCCTCCTCCCTTCAGGGTAGCAGCCAGCCACAGAGATTTTTGGAGGGCCTCGGATAACTGTGTGGTTAGCCTGGGGATGCATATTCTACTCGTACCCCTCCGAGACACCACAGGGGGAGGGGAGAGGGCCTCAGCACTTCAGTTACACACCAGGACATTGCCCAGTGCACCCCTTCCTCTGACACCCTCCACCTTGTTTTCCTTCTCCTTCCCCCTAACCCCAACCTCCCCTCAACCCCTTCCCCTCCTCCAAAGAACTTCCCATCATGTGGACTCTCATCACGGGAATGCCTTGAGAGCAGATTTTTTTACAAACCATGATAGTAGTACCTAACAATACCTTCTCCAGCCTGCCCCTGCCTCGCTTAAGTAGGAGGGCATGGCCTTTGTCACAATGCTTGTGATTTTGACTAAGTGCTTTAAATAATATTACAGAATAGAATTAATCATGTGTGGAAGTTTGCTCCATAGAAAAATCTAACCCTTATTAGTAATGAGATGACCTGATTAAATCCTAGACCATCATCTTCTCAACTCCACTCCACCGCCATCAATTCTTCCCATCCCATCTCGTTCTTCTTCTTCTCTCGTTCTTTATACAGTACGTTTCATTTAAGCTCCATCACTCGTCTTACAAATCAGTGGTTTCAAGTGATTATATGGATCGGATTTTGGGGGGATTTGTCCTTCGACTTAAGTACGTCCTATCTGGCTGATTTTGGATCTGGTTTTCCAAGACACTGTTATCTCAGAACCCGGACTGACATTGTGTTAACAGCTTTTTCCCTTAAGAATAAGAGTTGTTTGTGTTACCATCTGTTCCTCCTTTGTGTTACTTGTGTTATTATCTTTTCCTCTTTGCGTTGACAAAAAAAAAATGATTAACTTAGGCCTCTAAAGTCTGAAATGACTAGCATTATTGCAGCCTTTCCCCAATCCTGAGCTCCTCGTAGACTAAAACCGTGTATTCAATTCCTGGAATAACTATGTAATAATTCTAAAACTAAAACACCCAAAGGCTCCTTCTTTACTTGCAATTCAGATATAAATATATAAAAATATATACATAGATATATATAAGCATATAACTACTTCTCCAATATACAATCAATACCCAATCTTATACTTGGATCATTGCAGCGGCCATAGAGAATGCTCTGTGCTGCAAGATTTCACCAAACTCACTCGACTTTTGGTTGGCTGGAATTCAAAAGCTACTGTTTCTCATGATTCCTGTGCTAGGGAACTCCTTTCCGAGCTAGGGGAAATCTTTCTCATGCTAGGGAAATCCACCGCTCTCATTTCATTGGGATGACATATCTGTCCTCACTTGACCACCCCTCTTCGCAGCATCATAGCTTTCTCTCCCTTTGTTATCTGTCTGTTTGTCAGGAAGTCTTTCAGCTTACTCCTTCTGTTTAAATCCCCATATTTTCTTTTTTGTTTCCTTTCTTCCTCGTGGATTTATATCTCTGCCTTCCTTCCCATCCATTAGCAGTAGGAAGAACCCCAAATCTCTAACCCCCCCACCCCCCACCCCTCATCCCTCACGGACCCACTTTCTGACTTTTTCTCCTCGTAGTAGTACCTCTGTCTCATCCTCTCGAGTCCCGTAGTTGTAGGAACATCCTCTTTTCCATCCCCATATGTGAAGGACGTTTGGACCCGGACTTGATATACATCAATCAATCAACCTGTCGTCATTGAGCTCGTCGTAAAGTCTTGTTCGATTCCTTATTTATCTCTCTCTCTCTCTCTCTCTCTCTCTCTCTCTCTCTCTCTCTCTCTCTCTCTCTCTCTCTCTCTCTCTCTCTCTCTCTCTTTTCAGTTCTTTGCGTTTACTTTCTGTTCGTGTCAACGAATGAAATCAAAGGCTTTTTTGAACCACCCCAATTCCCTTTTATCAACCTTTGACAAGTTTATCCTTTTTGGCTGGGATTCATTCCAGTGTGTCCATCCTCATAATTAATTAACAAAGCTCACACGCACATGCAGACGTACACACACACACACACGAACATACACACACACAGATGGTACACATTGGAATCGAATGTAGGCTTCCAGAGAGAGAAATTTTGTTTGTTTCCTATTTTGATCATACGTGACAACATTGATTGTTTCTATATGTAATAATAATATTAATAAAGATAATACTAATACTAATACTACTAATAATAATTATAATATAATAATAATAATTATAGCAGACACCCAACGGATGGACGGACCGTACCTTTTGTGGGTGCGTCACTCTCTCCCTTATCCTTACCCTTATCCTACTCTTCCCCTTCCTGCTCCTGCTCCTCTTTGCTATTCTTTCTTTCCCTGTTACTTCTATTCCTCCTCATCCTCCTCCTTTCCTCCTCCTCTTCCTCCTCCTCCTCCTCCTCCTCCTCCTCCGGTGGTGGTTCTGTGATCTCTTCCTGTGTGATTTTACTCTAATTTAAGTCATTAAACTCCGATGTAACTTGAAGGATTTTTGCATATCGGTATATGAAGTGTTGGTTGTGTGTGAAGGTTTTTTTTAATGGTTAATGACTGAAATTTATATATACATATACATATATAAATATAGTATATACAGTACATGTGGACGTTACGGAATGCTAGTCTTGTACAGTTTTTAATTCCCCAAAGGTGATGTAACAGACTGGAAAGAGAGAGAGTTTAGCGGTTGAAGAACCTTCGAGAAGGACAAAGCAGAGAACGAATGGTCTATGTCAAAGGATCTCTTTATATCACAGTAGGATGATATATAATTGCCTTTTTATATATATATATATATATATACTTTACACCGAAGCTACTTCTTCAGCTCCTTCCTTCTCCTACTTCTTCATAAACACAAATTTCCTCTGATCTCTGAACCAACTTCTAATCATTATGGTTATTATTATCATTTACCCAAAGAGAAGCATAAAAAAAAAACTTCAACGGATAACAGGAATTACTAAAAGCAGACTGGAAACAAATAATCACTTTTCTTTTAGCATAAATGACCGTAACCAGATTGCTACAGATGTTGTCCTTTACTTATATCAAAACCCTGTTTTGATAACAGCATCAGTGAACAGACACTGGCCCAAGTGGTGTGTGGATGCAAGTCAGCTTCGTGCAGTGAAACACCGACGATCTTTGTATTGTGAAATTTTTTTCGATCGTGTCAATGATGATTATAATGTGTAGTGTACGACGATGATAGTGACAATGACAAGAATGATTATTACAATGATGATGTGGTGACCATGTGGTGACCAAGATGTTGTCCACATTTTGTGATGGACTAAATCTTTCAGCAGAACAAGATCCGATTAAAACACGGTTTTGACAAAGTAAATGTGTGTCTGTATATTTGTATATCTTCCTCTTTGACATAAAAATAAAAGAATCTGTGATCTTCTTGAATGAACACATCAGAGCAAATGCAATTCTCTCGTTGAAGAAAAAAAACGGTGACAGTTCACAGCCAATGATTAGTTATATTGATCAATTATATGATATTGTCTTCATCAACTCCTATCGGAATGACGACTCATTGCCTTCAAATACATCTCTGATTCCAAGATGAAAGGCACTCTCATTTTCCTCTTCTATTTGCTGTGGGTTTTTTTTGTTTGTTTTTTTTTGGGGGGATGGGGGCCGGGTGTGCAATGATAGTTGGGTGTGTGATGGTAGTTGGTTATGTGATGATAGTTGGTTGTGTGATGATAGTTTTGTGTATGATGATAGCTGGTTGTGCGATGATCGTTGGTTGTGCGATGATGGTTGTGTGATGATAATTGAGTGTGCGATGATAGTTGGTTGTGCGATGATAGTTGGTTGTGTGAAGATAGTTGGTTGTGTGATGATAGTTGTTTGTATGATGATAGCTGGTTGTGTGATAATAGTTGGTTGTGCGATGATAGTTGGGTGCGTGATGATAGTTAGTTATGTGATGATGGTTGTGTGATGATAGTTGAGTGTATGATGATAGTTGGGTGTGTGATGATAGTTGGATTTGTGTTGATAGTTGGTTGTGTGATGATAGTTGGTTGTGCGATGATAGTTGTGTGTATGATGATAGTTTGTTGTGCGATGATAATTGGGTGTGTGATGATAGTTGGTTGTGTGATGATAGTTGAGTATGATGATGATAGTTTGTTGTGCGATGATAATTGGTTGTGCGATGATAGTTGGGTGTGTGATGATAGTTGGGTGTGTGATGCAAGTTGGTTATGTGATGATGGTTGTGTGATGATAGTTGGTTATGTGATGATAGTTGGTTGTGTGATGATAGTTGGTTGTGCGATGATAGTTGTGTGTGTGATGATAGTTGGGTGTGTGATGATAGTTGGGTCTGTGATGCAAGTTGGTTATGTGATGATGGTTGTGTGATGATAGTTGGATGTGTGATGATAGTTGGTTGTGTGATGATAGTTGGTTGTGCGATGATAGTTGTGTGTGTGATGATAGTTGGGTGTGTGATGATAGTTGGGTCTGTGATGCAAGTTGGTTATGTGATGATGGTTGTGTGATGATAGTTGGATGTGTGATGATAGTTGGTTATGTGATGATAGTTGTGTGTATGATGATAGCTGTGTGATGATAGTTGGGTATGATGATGATAGTTGGTTATGTGATGATAGTTGTGTGTGTGATGATAGTTGGGGGTGTAATGATAGTTAGGTGTGTGATGATAGATGGATGTATGATGATAGTTGGTTGTGCGATGATAGTTGGTTGTGTGATGATAGTTGGTTATGTGATGATAGCTGTGTGATGATAGTTGGGTATGATGATGATAGTTGGTTCTGTGATGATAGTTGGATGTGTGATGATAGTTGGGGGTGTGATGATAGTTGGTTGTGTGATGATAGTTGGTTATGTGATGATAGTTGTGTGTATGATGATGGCTGTGTGATGATAGTTGGGTATGATGATGATAGTTGGTTGTGTGATGATAGTTTGTTGTGCGATGATAGTTGGTTATGTGATGATAGTTGTGTGTATGATGATAGTTTGTTGTGCGATGATAGTTGGTTGTGCGATGATAGTTGGGTGTGTGATGATAGTTGGGTGTGTGATGCAAGTTGGTTATGTGATGATCGTTGGTTGTGTGATGATAGTTGGTTATGTGATGATAGTTGTGTGTATGATGATAGCTGTGTGATGATAGTTGGGTATGATGATGATAGTTGGTTATGTGATGAAAGTTGTGTGTGTGATGATAGTTGGGGGTGTAATGATAGTTAGGTGTGTGATGATAGATGGATGTATGATGATAGTTGGTTGTGCGATGATAGTTGGTTGTGTGATGATAGTTGGTTATGTGATGATAGCTGTGTGATGATAGTTTGGTATGATGATGATAGTTGGTTCTGTGATGATAGTTGGATGTGTGATGATAGTTGGGGGTGTGATGATAGTTGGTTGTGTGATGATAGTTGGTTATGTGATGATAGTTGTGTGTATGATGATGGCTGTGTGATGATAGTTGGGTATGATGATGATAGTTGGTTGTGTGATGATAGTTGGTTGTCCAATGATAGTTGGTTATGTGATGATAGTTGTGTGTATGATGATAGCTGTGTGATGATAGTTGGGTATGATGATGATAGTTGGTTCTGTGATGATAGTTGGATGTGTGATGATAGTTGGGGGTGTGATGATAGTTAGGTGTGTCATGATAGATGGATGTATGATGATAGTTGGTTGTGTGATGATAAATGAGTATGATGATGATAGTTGGTTGTGTGATGATAGTTGGATGTATCATGATAGTTGGTTGTGTGATGATAGTTGGTTGTGTGATGATAAATGAGTACGATGATGATAGTTGGTTGTGTGATGATAGTTGGGGGTGTGATGATAGTTGGTTGTGTGATGATAGTTGGATGTATGATGATGGTTGTGCGATGATAGTTGGTTGTGTGATGATAAATGAGTATGATGATGATAGTTGGTTGTGTGATGATAGTTGGGGGTGTGATGATAGTTGGTTGTGTGATGATAGTTGGGGGTGTGATGATAGTTGGTTGTGTGATGATAGTTGGGGGTGTGATGATAGTTGGTTGTGCGATGATAGTTGGTTGTGTGATGATAAATGAGTATGATGATAATAGTTGGTTGTGTGATGATAGTTGGATGTGTGATGATAGTTGGTTGTGCGATGATAGTTGGTTGTGTGATGATAAATGAGTATGATGATGATAGTTGGTTGTGTGATGATAGTTGGATGTATGATGATAGTTGGTTGTGCGATGATAGTTGGTTGTGTGATGATAAATGAGTATGATGATGATAGTTGGTTGTGTGATGATAGTTGGATGTATGATGATAGTTGGTTGTGCGATGATAGTTGGTTGTGTGATGATAGTTGGATGTGTGATGATAGTTGGGGGTGTGATGATAGTTGGATGTGTGATGATAGTTTGTTGTGCGATGATAGTTGGATGTGTGATGATATTTGGGTGTGTGATGATGGTTGTGTGATGGTAGTTGGGTGTGTGATGATAGTTGGATGTGTGATGATAGTTGGGTGTGTGATGATAGTTGAGTGTATGATGATAGTTGGTTGTGTGATGATATTTGGGTGTATGATGATAGTTGGGTGTATTATGATAGTTGAGTGAGTGATGATACTTTGGTGTGTGATAATAGTTGGTTGTGTGATGATAGTTGGTTGTGTGATGATAGTTGAGTGAGTGGTGATAGTTGGGTGTGGGATGATAGTTGGGTGTGCAATGATGGTTGTGTGAGGATAGTTGAGTGAGTGGTGATAGTTGAGTGAGTGATGATAGTTGATTGTGTGATGATAGTTGGGTGTGTGATGATAGTTGGTTGTGTGATGATAGTTGAGTGAGTGATGATAGTTGATTGTGTGATGATAGTTGGTTGTGTGATGATAGTTGGATGTATGATGATAGTTGGTTGTGGAAGGGGACGCTTGCTACGTAGTACCTTTAGAACCACACAAGGCGCTCACAGAATGTCTGGTCAGTCTCTGTCTTGGCCTGAAGTAACTGACATGTCTGTGAATTTAAGAAAATATTAAGCCATAATTTAATAGTAAAATGAAGTTAATATTCATGAATTATGAACAGACATGTATATACACCACATTAGGATAATGTAAAAGGATAACATTGGTATATTTCGCTTTTACACGGCCGAGTTTATTGTTTTTTCTCAAATATATGAAAAGGAACAGTGAAAGGATGTCTGTGCTCAAACTAGACATAGAAGTAAGTGAATGTCTCTCATTTATGTGCAAAAATCACAAGAATGGTTTATTTGTGCCTCTGTTCACTAAAGGTAAAGTACTGGCAAGTGGTAGACTCACTGGCCTGTCCTGAATTACTTATAACAGAATGTATAAGTAAATTATTGAAAAACAAGGTTTGGTTAACCCAATAGCTTTTGGAGGTTTGGTTAATCCAATAGCTTTTGGAGGTTTGGTTAATCTAATAACTTTTGGAGGTTTGGTTAATCCAATAGCTTTTGGAGTTTTGGTTAATCCAATAGCTTTTGGAGTTTTAGTTAATCCAATAGCTTTTGGAGGTTTGGTTAATCCAATAGTTTTTGGAGATTTGGTTAATCCAATAGCTTTTGGAATTTTGGTTAATCTAATAGGTTTTGGAGATTTGGTTAATAACATACGTTCATGCAATAATGATCAAGAGTCTACGTCTACAAGGTATACTCCAAAATAAGATGAGTGGTAAGTACTTGTCCTTCAGTATTGCGCTACATATATTGACTTCAACATAAAAACCGGAAATTAATATCAAAATAAATAAAGTTTGAAAGAAATCGGTCAGAAATAAGACTCGGAAGTGATTCCATTTCATGAATATTTTGTAAAGAAGAAGGGATATGTTAAAGGACAAATATCAAAGTTAGAATGGCTACTGAAATACGAGGTTTTTGAGTGTATAGTTTAGAAAAACTTCTGTGATTCTTTCCTGATAAAACTTTACTTTTACTTCAAACTCGATACTATATAGATGATCTATAGCAAGTTTTACTAGACGTAGGTAATAAATTTCATAATATCTTTATTTTAATTATATTACTATTATTTTGTCTTCCTGGCTACGTTACTTCAGTCGTATGACAGTAACTACCATTACAACAAGAACGAGTGAGCCAATCAGAACTCGCCACTTTTAAGCTCTCAATAACAAATATGAAGTAAGGCATATTTCCTTCTTGTCTGAAACAGTTATACTTCGTCAGTGCCGCCTTCAGCAGTCAAGGTCCCATAGCTCACGTACAGAACACTCGCAGACTCTCGTGTTTAGGAGAGATGACAGAAAGAAGTGATATTTTTCATTCCCTGTGAGGTAGGCTAAACTTAGTCGCTTTTCTTTTGTTTTCTCTGTCGGTATGTCACTTATCCTTGTAAGAGAATTTAATTTCATACAGGAGAAATTTGCAACTTTTGGTTCAAGTCTGTAGCTAATAGGTTTTTTTTTTACCTTTGACATCATTAAATACTTGTTTATTGATTCACGTGACTAAATACTTTTTGTTTCTTAATTAGGTTTAAATGTGATTACTAAAGCAATTGATTTCCATTTTAAGATTTTCCTAATGAATCCACTATGAAATCGACTCGTTGTTTAAGGAACCAAGCCGAAAGTGGACTACTTTTTACTATTCTCAATCTTGAAACTAATTCTCTATCAGGAACGCAGATCTAAATCCCAGATAAAATCTTTATTTGTTTTGATAATTTACCTATTTCGTGATATGGGAGTTACCCTCACAAGATGCATCTTACAGAGGACAAAGAGTATGCGAGTTACATTTGTAGTTATCAAGAAATATTAAAAAGGTCTCAATTTATGATAGATATTCGTGACTCGACAAAAAAAGAAAATCAAAGAAGATGAGAAAGGTAATGTAATTAAATCTCTCAGTAATTTCAGTTTTTCTAATATTTGGAAGTTGTTCTTGAGTCCCCTGTTCACTATCCAGCTCCTAAACATGTAAGTGACGTGATTTTGTAGCGACCGTTACAATAGAACTGGTAGGCTAGACTTTAGATTCCGTCTTTGACTAGGAAAACTTAGCATCAACGCACCTTTGGGTCTAAAGGTCACTCATGAATGGCAGAGGCAAGGGACAGTGACATTGATCTAGCAATTAGGATAATGCCCTAGAGACTGACCCTATACTATATGATCAGCGCCCAAGCCCCCTCTCCACCCAAGCTTAGCATCAACGCACCTTTGTGAGTTTAAAGGTCACTCATGAATGGCAGAGGCAAGGGACAGTGACATTGATTTAGCAATTAGGATAATGCCCTAGAGACTGACCTTATATTATATGATCAGCGCCCAAGCCCCCTCTCCACCCAAGCTAGGACCAGGGAGGGCCAGGCAATGGCTGCTGATGACTCAATAGATAGATGTATTGTCTCCCCCAAAACCCCCAACCTTAGCTCACAAGGATGGTAAGGTTGCAGACACTAAAGTCATGAACGAGTCTGAGCGGTACTCGAACCTCCGTCTGGCAAACGCCAGGCAGAGACGTTACCAATCAGGCCACAACAACTCCAACATCATAACAGTGGTTATGTCTTGGGGATCTCCCAATTGAGAACAAGTTATGAAGACAGAGATATTCACAACCATTAATACTACTATCAATAATTACAAAGTACTTTGTAATGCAATAGCACCTTGCAAATGGATAAAACAAAAACATCTTAAACTCAAAACCAAATCATTAAGATTTAATCGAAGTATTTTCCAGTTAGATTGCTTGAAACATTTAAAGGTTAAAGGTTTCTGGTTTCAGTTCCATCAGAATAGATGCTCACCAGAACGTCAGCCGGGCAAGCCCAACCCCCCACTGTGGTGCCCTACCACAGCAGTAGCCTCCCCAGTAAACAGCTCACACTCACGGCCCTGGGCATGGATCGATCTCTTGCCACGCGAATGCGAGGCAAACACGTTACCACTACTAGCCAGGAGGCTATGAAAAGAATGTTTTCCAGAATCTGAGAGAAAAGGGAATAGAAAGTTCTATGGAATAGATGCATTTCAAGGAATCTTGTTTTCAAAATTGAATAGGAAGATTCACTGTTTAATTTCAGTTTTTCCCAGATCCCAAAAACTTTTCTTAAACAGAAGCAGAAGATTGGATTTTATCGGTGTCTTCCCATCAGAAGGTATAACCCTAAAACGAATGTTTCATCAAATTAACTTCATATAGTCTAGATGGTTACTCTATAGTGGTAATCACTTAAACTGACCACAATGAAAGAGTTTCGCCTTTAATTGATCGATGGTGTAAAGACCAAAAGGGCTTGACTTTAATGCTGTCTAAATTTAGGTTAGTAATTTAACAATGAATGAGAAGGGATAATGCTAGTCGAAAAAACAAACGAGAAGTAATCCTACACATCCCATTCGATACAGGCTATTGCTATCTTACAGAGTTATTATTATTATTATTATTATTATTATTATTATTATTATTATTATTATTACTACTAGCTAGGCTACAACCCTAGTTGGAAAAGCAAGATGCTATAAGCCCAAGGGCTCCAACAGGGTAAAGTAGCCCAGTGAGGAAAGGAAACAAGGAAAAATGAAATATTTTAACACCATCACCAAAATAAATATTTTCTATATAAACTATAAAACTTCAACACAACAAGAGGAAGAGGAATGAGATAGAATAGTGTGCCTGAGTGTACCCTCAAGCAAGAGAACTCTAACCCAAGAGAGTGGGAAACCATGGTACAGAGGCTATGGCACTACCCAACACTAGAGAACAATGGTTTGATTTTGGAGTGGTGTTCTCCTAGAAGAGCTGCTTACGATAGCTAAAGAGTTAACAAAATAAAACAAATTGATTCGCAAGAAAAGAATATATCTGTCGATGGTTCCCAGCTATTTGTCCGGTAGGAGTAACTTTTTTCATTGCTTTAGTAATCTACCTTAGGACTAGCTATGGTCCCCATTTCGAGGATTCTACTAGCAAACAGCTAGCAATGCAGAAATCAGTGAAATTGGTTTACACGTGGCTAAGCTCTGCAGACTTGGAATCTGTGGTTGTAAGCTCAGACTCTAGACACCTGGAAATCCTGGAATGTGGATCAAATGATAGTTATTAAAAATCCAGTCATAAAGTACTTTCTGGAATACGACCATATATATGATAATTAACATTAACAATAATGTAATTTTAAAATGAGATTATCCTTCATACCTTTTACAATATTGATGGTTTCTAGGTAACCATTCAGAAGGTGAGGTAGAAATAAACTTCCAAAAGAAAAGAAAATCTAAAACCTCATCCCATTTAAAAGCAAAAGAAAAAAAAATGCCGTCAGTGTCATTAATATTAACATTAAATTTCTAGCAATATCTTCTTTTGAGATAACTTTGATATTGTGAATCTTCAAAATTGAATTTTTTAGAAAATTCAATTAGCAATATGGCGAGTTTAGTTCGTTGCCTGCACCGATTTTCTGTCACCATTCTCTCCTAATGTCACAGACTACGGATCTATTTTAATGTTGTTTTATGTGTTATTCCGTCAATATTTTCTCTCGGAAATTCAAGTTCTTTGGAAAATTCAATTTTTCACGAGCTGCTTCTGCTTAGTAAGATCATAAAGTCGCTAGTTTTTTTTTTCATGTTTATAAAGTACTAATGCAATTCTGTGACGTGAATCTTTCGCCACGAAATCGGAGAGAGAATTTTTGTAGAATTTAACTACAACCGTTTTGAGATCAAGAAATTGGAAAAACAATCTGAATATTCTTTAATAAAAGTAATATCATTAATTGTGGATATCATACATCAGCTTTTGTAGTGGCATAGTTTCTTTAATAATAATAATAATAATGAAGGAACCTTGCAAGTTACGATTAGATTATTTCTGTAGGGAGATGACTTAAATACAATTGTTACCCATTAAAATTATCTGATTTCATTTTCTTTATTAGCCATTGCAGGTAACTTGTCCGTTTTCTTTTACTAGGAAGATTTTTTGAATAGTAACTAAGCTATTTTAATGCCAGCTAAATAAGTTTTAAGGTTTACGGTATCATACTGTTCACACAAGTTCATACATTTAGCCTTTTACTCATAGGTAATATCAACGTTACATACTTTTCTTTCTTTTAATATAATTAAAAAATTTAAATGGCATACGATTTTAAACTTATCACCTCATCTCCAAACAAAGTGTTTTAGCCTATCCAGGGTATTTTGAAAATCAATGTTGTTTTTTTGTTTTTTTTACGTAAATTACATTATTTACTGGCTCATTGCTTTGATACAAAGCTCGTTTCATCTCAATCATTTATATTGTAAATGAAATTTAGTAGATAGAAGTGATGGTGCCTCAAATTACTCCACATAAGAACAGTTTGAATAATGTTAGAGATATATCAAGAACTGACACATTTTAGCTGCAGGATATGCTGTACAGAGGTATATATTACGGTGCTTATACAAAAATATACGTAATTATCATACCTCCTCGCAATACAAAATAGAATATTAAAATGTTGAAATGACGACATTCTGATTGAGCGATCGTATCAGTTGATATCGTAAGCTATATTTTCTGTTTTGTTGATAAAATATAAAAAACAATATCTATGTAATCTAGGCTCATAGCTACATTATACAGACCAGCCCATTTTCGAAACAATAGGCCTAGTTCTAATTCTAACTATGATTTTCATTCATATATCCAAGACTATACCATGCAATGCGTAATTCAAGGTATGCAGTAAATTCTAGGTCTCAAGTTCCCCTTCATAAGGTCCAATACCACAGCTTTTTAGAAATTTCATTCCATCTGTAACGAAATTAGGGTTGTTGTGACCTTACTGGTAACGTCCCTGACTGGTGATTGCCAGACGAGGGTTCAAGTCCCGCTCAAACTCGTTAGTTTCTTTGGTCGCTGCAGCCTCACCATCCTTGTGAGCTAAGGAAGGGGGGTTTGATGGAACCTATAGGACTATCTTCTAAGTCATCATCAGCCATTGTCTGGTCCTCCTTGGTCCTAGCTTGGTTGGAGAGGGGTTTGGGCGCTGATCATATGTATATATGGTCAGTCTCTATGTCATTGTCCTTCTTGATAGGGGAATGTGACTGTCTTTTGCCTCTCCCATTCATGAATGGCCTTTAAACCTTTTAAATCTTCAATCAAATAGTTGAATCGGTGGAATTTCAGAAGTTCGAACTTGGTGCAAATTATTTTCCGTTGATACAAGTCTTGTCTCTTTGTTTATATGACGCTGGTCTGTTTAATCGTGTTACTTATCGTAATATTTTTCTCTTGTTTCTCTTTTGTTGTTTATTCTATACTTTTCCATTTCTTTTCGGCACGAGCCTGTTTCTCTTGCCAATGTCCTTAGGATTTCCAAATAGGATTGTAGCTTGTCTGCTTTTGATAATAATAGTAACAACTAGCTGTTGATGCCTTTATATGTTCTTGTATTTTTGTTGGTTACTTACTATCTTTTTATCATCTTTAGATTAATTTGTTGATCAAATTTAATTAATATGGTCTTTTTATGGATGAACAATCCTTCTTTGGTTATGTTCACACTTTAGATGATTGAAAATAATACCAATAATAATAATTTCTCAGGAATTTATCGAGTTCTTCAATTACATGTTGGAGAATGTTAATATTTTTATTGATCGTCTGGAAAAAAATTGATTAGATTTAGTTTTTGTTTCTGTCTGAATTTGATATTTAGTTTTGAAGATAGATAGTTTTGAGGAAACTTTCTACCCTCCAGAACGTCTCTGTTCCAAACAGTAGGAGGAGTAAAGTGCTACCTCTTTAAAACACTTAAATGGAACGAATGGCTTTTTAGAATAAAGGTTTGATTCAATCTCGTTGGAAATCATTCAAAACTATTATATGAATCAATAAGTTTCCTATAAACAAGTTAAACTCTTCAATTGAGAGATTTTGCCTCTACCATACATAAGTAAGTGCAAATATGGTGTAAACAAATTAATCATATGATTAATCTACGATGAAGCAGTCATTAGTAGAATATAAAACTGAAAGTGTTCTAAAAAGACGATTAGAAAAATCTTTATGACAAGCATGATATCATTTCCTGTCAGGAGAATCGTTAGACAGTATTTTAGTGATAGATACAAATGCCCATGTTTTTCTGTTACCATAGGCCAATTTCCACGTGATCATATATAACCAAAAGTCTGGTTGAATAAACCTTTACGTATCATCATCATCATCATCAGCCGTAACTAGTCCACTGCAAGACAAAGGCCTCAGACATGTTCTTCCACTCCCGTCCTGTTCATGGCCTTTCTATGCTAGTTTATACCTGCACATTTTCTTATCTCGTCAATCGTCTTCTCTTCCTTCCTCCTCTTCTTTAGCAATCTCTAGGAACTCGCTCTGTTATTCTTAATGTTCATCAGTTATCTGTCATTTTCTGTATATATCCTGGCCATGTCCATTTCTTTTTTCTTACTCTGATGGAAATACATAAAAACAGTGTTTTTCCTTATTAGTTATATTATCCTAGCGTTCATATTGTCTTTGAGTAATATTATTTCCATCATAATTTCTTTGTTTATATTGTTTTGAAATTATATTGTCTTCAAAATATAATTGTTTGATGGTTGTCATAATTTCCCGGCCATGTTGTCTTCGTGGTTACATTGTCTTGACGATTTAAGTGTGCTCTTATCTATAATGATACGCTGAGAAATTTTCTTCATTAATATATTTTTCTTCGTCTTTTTTTGGCTTTTTGTCCTTCCTCTATTTCTAAGATCTGTCATCAGTGAAAGGCCATTTTCAACTTCTTTGATTTTGAATTTGTATGACGCTATTGGGTTTCATTTTATTCATTTTCCTTTATTTGGTATTTTGTCAATTTTCTTTAGACTTGAGCTGTCCCTCCTAATGTTCCAATCTGATTCCCCCGTCTCCCCCACCCTACCCCCTTTTTTGGTGGTACTTGAGTTTTTGAAAATCCCTGGTGGGCCAAATTCATTAGGAAAGGACCATTTAGAGAGAGAGAGAGAGAGAGGAGAGAGAGAGAGAGGAGAGAGAGAGAGAGAGGAGAGAGAGGAGAGAGAGAGAGAGAGAGAGAGGGGGGGGGTATCCAAAAGTAGACAAAATTAAATGACTACGAAGTATGTAGCATATGTATGAAGAATTACCTAATCATTTGCACATTGAAACAACCACAGAGAGAGAGAGACGAGAGAGAGAGAGAAGAGAGAGAGAGAGAGAGGAGAGAGAGAGAGAGAGAGAGAGAGAGAGAGAGAGTTTTGATATTCCAATGATACGAAGACACCAACTGCTTGACTGATAAGTTAAGAATATCTATCGAGATTCTAATAGGTCTATAACAAAGAAATTCGTAGGCCTACTCATTTCAGTTCAGATTATTTGACTTAAAAACTGTCCGTGTTCCCATACGGTCACCAATAAATATTCTAAGTCACCCTTTTGTCCTAATTTCTTGCAAGTACCCGTTGTTTATTCCTTTCTAATAATTTTTTTTTTTTTGTATTATGAGCAGTGGAACTATTTTTTTTAAAGCTATTTTAAAAAAAACGTAACTATTTTACATTGGAATTTTAGGTAGACTTTAAGCTAATACATTAATACATTTTTTAGAAAACAGCTAAATTTAACATCTTTGACATTGCCTCATAGTTACCAATACTTCAAAACAAATAACTCCCGTCCGTTGCAATTTAACTATGAAAATCGTTGTTGATGATGAAATCAACTAAATAAATAATAACAGATTAATAATAAGGAATATTCTGACCCCAACATAATAATTTTCAAGTTATTCTTAATATCATTATAGTGTTTATTGTCAAGAAACCATTGCTTTATCCTTTTTCTGTGATCATTGGAAGCCCCAGAGGGCGTTTCTTTTCTTTTCTCTCGGGAGTTCAAGACAAATCATAGCAAACGTTCCTCCTTTGTTTTTCTTATCTTGTGTTCGCAAGGAATATAGTAATGGTTCATGCATCATTTTCCCATTGCTTTATCCTTTTTCTGTGATCATTGGAAGCCCCCAGAGGGCGTTTCTCTTCTTTTCTCTCGGGAGTTCAAGACAAATCATAGCAAACGTTCCTCCTTTGTTTTTCTTATCTTGTGTTCGCAAGGAATATAGTAATGGTTCTTGCATCATTTTCCCAACAGATCTAATACCCTGTAGATTGTGTGGTGAAGCATACTCGCATACTCTGCATCATTATATGTTAGAATGTGATAAACTTAGGGAATTTAGAAATGTTTCTATTAATGGTGTTACTGAGCAAGTTTGCTTTGTCTTAAATAATAATATCGCAAAAGAAATTGTTAACTAGTTTCCTAGGTTTTACTGGAATAGATAAAGGAGCATTGTAATAAGTTTTGTTGGGGATGCATTAGCTAATACATCCCATTTGATGTAT
Source organism: Palaemon carinicauda (assembly GCF_036898095.1). NCBI lineage: Eukaryota > Metazoa > Arthropoda > Malacostraca > Decapoda > Palaemonidae > Palaemon > Palaemon carinicauda. Next base: position 40,483,914 of record NC_090760.1, on the reverse strand, counting down.
CTATATGTCAATAAACTTTTTTGAATTTGAATTTGAATTTGAATCTAACAACGTGGAAAACTTGTTAATATTCAGGTACCATTTCCGCATTGAAAAATTAGTTAATATTATTATTCTTATTATTTGCTAAGCTACAACTCTAGTTGGAAAAGCAGGATACTATAAGCCCAAGGGCTCCAACAAGGGAAAATAGCCCAGTGAGGAAAGGAAATAAGGAAAAACTGCATAGTTGTTTCCGTTGAGCAATGAATTCCGTTGATATTGCAAATGTAATAGTTACATAATTATATTTCTAATTGCATTGATGTGGCTCTAGAATGTATATAAATGTAACATATTGAGCTATATAGAAAATTGTTTACTTTAAACATCTAATCATCTGTTGTTTTGTCCACTCGGATTAAATGCATTTCGAGAACCAATAATCAAAATAAATCATGAACGTCTACTTTATCCTGAACGACCAGTTCTTTTGACAGTACACCGAAAGGACTGTTGCTAAAATTGTCCAGATTTTACAGTTAATTCCTTACTTTCATTATATTCCGTTGAGTTTTAACGACAACTTTTACGTTTAAATAGCTCTACATTGAAATATAATTCAGTACAAGCCCTTCATATGTCTAAATTATGATTTCTTATATTGCTATTAAGTCACTCATTTCTGCGCTGATTTGTTTACGCACACAGGGGAAACCAACACTATTACCAGGTTAGCCAGAATATCTTGAGTCACCAGAAACAAATTTTGATGATACACAGAAAGAATTGAAGGATTTCACCCCGTTGCCATTTTCAATTTAGTCATTCAACTTTTATGAAGATTTTGATGAATTTTTCAAAAGCTTCGTAGACATTTCAAAACTTTAGTTCCTTTTTAGATTCTTTAAGATCCTTGGCATCAACAGTAAACGTTCACTAATGACGTCATACACACTGATCTGAAAAAGAGACTAGAAGGCGTATTCCGTTTCATAACTTTCATTATTATCATCTACCATGACAGTTTAGGTACCAAGAAAGATCGTATTTCTCGGATAGGAAACGCTGGATTTCCCTTTATGAAAGTGAGTTTAACCTAAACTAGTGTTTTAAAATGGTTTTTTGTTTTTCTGTCACAACCATTTGTATACCTGTTGGCATTGCAGACGTGTGTGTGTATGCTATCTGAATGTGTCTT
>NC_090760.1:40467734-40480234 GCF_036898095.1 Palaemon carinicauda | reverse complement strand
AAATATACTTGCATGTATATAAAGATACATTATCGTGATAATGGATATATGTACCTAACCTATGCATTTATGTATACATGTATAATGAATATGGGTGTATGTTAATACGAATTACTTAATATCTACCTAATTCTGTTTAGATATGAATGGAATTGTATCAAAGGCAGTTTCGACGACTATTTTAGCAAACATTGTCAATCAAACTAATCATGTGGCGTTAAGAGTCTTACGTTTATTGGTTGTTCGTTCTTACTTTTAATGTCGAAAGTAGGCCTACTTTTAAACGAATAATATAGATAAAATTGTTCTCGGTTCTTGTAAACATAGAGTAAAGAGATAAAAAATATAGTGGCTAATCATATTGCCTTCGTATAATAACAAATCAATCTTTAAATTAGGAAGAATTTATCTAAATCGTCTGACTTTTATTTGTCCTATTTTTCTAATTTTATGATGTCGCCAGCAGTCTTACGTCTCTATTGTGTGTGTTTGTACATCCAATTTACAGTACATACGTGATAACATTCTGTAGTTTTTTCCTTTTTTTAACTTGATGACACCAGTACACAAAATTGCAGTTATCAGTATTTTCTTTATTATTGCTATTGCCATTATTGTCAACATTTTCTCAATTTGCATCATATTTTCACAGACCAAGATTAATTTATTGCTCAGCAAGGACGTAAAAGGGAATAATTCAAACCATAGATGGCGTTGCCTCTTCTCCAAGAATCCCTGTTCTGTAGCACGACACTTCAGTTTCCTCGAATCCTTGGATTTTCCAAAGTCAAGGTTGGAAAATTTTCCGGAAAGCGGGACAGTTCCGCAGACTGTGAGGGGTTGGAAGCGTTATCTCCATGAGCATATTTGGACAGGTAAGTCTTTTCGGGTCATGGTTTTGAAATCATCATGGTTTGCTTAGAAATAGCAGCAGCAGCCAGTGGTAGAAAAGTTTGAAAATTCAAAGTTTTTGTTGGCATTGATTTGGCGTTATTTCATGGTGTGGAAACCCCCCCTTTTTTTTTTATCGATGGTGGCTTGCTTGTAGTAAATTAAAAGAATATCCGGCCAGTGTAATAAATCGAATTGAATCAGTTTCCACCAGAAATACAAGAATTTTCATGATGTAATTTGAAAAATATGTAAGGTTAAAGCGGCCATGTTAAGAATGTTAACATATTGCATCAACAATGTGTTTTCGTAGTTTTATCAATATTTTGAAATGGTCCTTTTTAAGTAATTTTTAGGAAGGACAGGATTTGACGCAAGAAACTTTGTTTTCCCGATAATATTTGTTCAATGAAATCTAATAGCTGTACAGTTAAGGCTTTTTTTTTTTTTTTTTTTTTTTTTTTTTTTTTTTTTTTTCTTTTTTTTTTTTTTTTTTTTTTTTTTTTTTTTGCTTCTAGCTATTTTCAAAGTATCACCAATATTCTAAAATGGCCCTTTCATCCTTTTGAATTAAATGCCAAGGTGCAGTTAGTATTATAATTGAATGCTTACGGTTAGGGGCTATGACTGATTTGCATAAATCCAGGTTGATTACTGTTAGCATTTTGGTAATTTATTTACCTAGTTGTAAAATCTTGACAAACGTGATTTTTGTGACGTACAAGATACCAAAAAGCCCTAAACGATTGATTATTGGGCAAAATTTAAATTTAAATACTCGTGCAAAATGTAAATTTAAATACTCGGGCAAAATGTAAATTTAAATACTCGTGCAAAATGTAAATTTGAATACTCGTGCAAAATGTAAATTTAAATATTTTAGTTACTTGTTGAATTAATATATATTATACAATACTTATACTTGGCAGAGAATTTGAGGAAATGCTCAATGATAAACTGAACTATTTTCTTAGTTTGATATATAGTATAAAATCTGTTCGAGGATTTTGTTTCTCTCAACATTTCATTCAAAGTGGTTTTACAGATTTTTTTAAATTTTATAGTTTTATTCACGATTATAGTTTTAATGAGGTTAAGTCTCCCATTTGATACTGATTTTCTATTTCTTCTTAGGTTATAACTGGCTAAACTGCCTCCCAACAACGATGGCGCTAAATCTGACCAATGGACGATTAAAGTTTCTCGTTACTTTATCCATCGTGCTGTTCACCAAGAGCTCTTGATGGAAGGTAGTGGTGAAGGATGACAATTAACAGTGAGACGATACAAGGCCTTTCAGGAACGTTGCTCCACGCAAAACAACTCTTAACATCTTCCCAGAAGAACTGATTGTGAAATGTTCAGTGAATCTGACAGGTATGTTCACAAATTACTCGGTAGGAATGGTTAAATTTTCAGTGGTTAAGTCAAATTTCCTTAGGGGAATCGGATTCCATCATTTATGATTAAATAGGTTTTGTTTCCAAGGAGGGACAATTTAATTCATATGTACAGAGGGTCCTCAACTTAAAAACTAATAGCTTCTAAGCTGATTGTAAATCAAATACTAAATACTTTTGACCTGAGGTTTCCCGAGTAGGCCTAACCAAACTCAATGCCTACTATTTTTAGCAGTGAAGTCATCAAATGAGATCAGGTTATTTCAAATTACATTTTGCTTAATCATTAGATTATATAGTTTTTTTCCTTCGGTATTTCTTCATATTACAGTATACAAAGTTTTGGTACAACGAGATTTTATTTGTTGATTTGTTTGTATCAAAGAATGTTTCAAGTAAAGGACCTTCTTTATAGGGAATTTTTTCGCAGCCATTATCAACAGTTTTCTTTAACGATTTCAATTTCTTTAGTCACAGCAGTTTACTAACTGGGTTACCTTTTTAAGTCTGTGAAGTTTGCCTTCAGTTGATTTGTTTGTATCAAAGAACGTTTCAAGTAAAGGACCTTCTGTATAGGAAATTTTTTTGCAGTCATTATCAACAGTTTTCTTTAAAGATTTCAATTTCTTTAGTCACAGCAGTTTACCAACGGGGTTACTTTTTTAAGTCTGTGAAGTTTGCCCTTTTATTTAAGAAAAGTTCGTTCTGTAAGATTGCCTTAAAAAGTTTTCAAGTCAGTGAAGTTTACCCCTTTTATTAGGAAAAATCTGTTCAGTAAGATTACCTCATACTTTTAAAGTCAGTGGAGTTTACCCCTTTAATTTAGGAAGTCAGTTCAGTAAGACTTCTTTACATATTTCAGTATATCTCAAAAGGGTAATTTTTAATAGTACCATTTTTATAGTATTTTTCAAAATGTGAATTTTGTTGCTTGTAAATTAGTTGTCCATTAAAACTGCTTTTGAAGTTTTTGAATATAAATGGCTTACTGGTTGTTTAATTATATGTAACTTATCACTACTGTAGCTTTAAAGTAATGAATTTTTATCATTAAACTACGTTTAAAGGAAAGAAATATTGAGTTCTCATTATTAAGAATATTACCTTTTTTGAGGATCTGCTTAAACTCGTCTTAAAATGGAAGGAAAGCAAAGATTGCCACAATTTCAAGTATTCTTAATAGCTGTGCCACAATTTCAAGTATTCTTAATAGCTGCCCAACATTTTAAGCTAAAATTGGAAGAATGACTCCTGATTGTTTATAAAGGATATTAGCTATATTTAGGTGTTTTGCATATGAATACTTTCTATTTTTAATAGCAGGGTGCAAGTTCGTGTTTATAGTGGCAGAATGGTTTTGATAGTAAGAACCAGATAAGCTTGATAGAATTGTCGAGTCTATTACAATTTGTGTATTACTTTTTAAACACTTTCATATAGGGGGTAAAAAAAATAGGACAAACCAATAAATCTGTTTATTGTAAAAGCTGTTTTTATAAAACTATGTCAAGTCTGTTAAGTAAAAATTTTGCTGCACTATAAATTATTCAAGTCTGTTAAGTAAAAATTTTGCTGCACTATAAATTATTCCATTTTAAAAAGTAATTAAAATTTTGCAGATTGAGAAGTGGAACCTGCAGTTACTTGACTTCAAAGGCGTGCACTAGTATTATTCAAGAAAAACTACTGCTGCTATAACGAAGATGCTATTTTAGAAGTACTATTGTAGCTGCAATGAAGCTTATTAAAGTAGTACTCTTTCTGGGTGCTGTATTGTAGTGGTACACTTGCGTGCTGCTGTAACAAAGAAGAATTACTCTTGCTGCTGTTACGCTTGCTGCTGGTGTATTGAAGTACTTTTACTCTTGCTGCTGGTGTATTGAAGTATTTTCACTCTTGCTGCTGGTGTATTGAAGTATTTCTACTCTTGCTGCTGGTGTATTGAAGTATTTCTACTCTTGCTGCTGGTGTATTGAAGTATTTCTACTCTTGCTGCTGGTGTATTGAAGTATTTCTACTCTTGCTGCTGGTGTATTGAAGTATTTCTACTCTTGCTGCTGGTGTATTGAAGTATTTCTACTCTTGCTGCTGGTGTATTGAAGTATTTCTACTCAGCTGCCGCTGTATTGAAAAAGTACTTCTCGATGTACTACTCGCTGCTACTACTGCTGTATATTAGAAGTACTTTTGTTGCTGCTGTATTCAAGAAGAAGTACTCTTGCTGCTGCTGTATTCAAGAAGAAGTACTCTTGCTGCTGCTGTATTCAAGAGGAAGTACTCTTGCTGCTGCTGTATTCTTGCTGCTGTATTCAAAAAGAAGTACTCTTGCTGCTGCTGTATTAAAAAGTACTCTTGCTGCTGCTGTATTCAAAAAGAAGTACTCTTGCTGCTGCTGTATTCAAGAGGAAGTACTCTTGCTGCTGCTGTATTCAAGAGGAAGTACTCTTGCTGCTGCTGTATTCAAGAGGAAGTACTCTTGCTGCTGCTGTATTCAAGAGGAAGTACTCTTGCTGCTGCTGTATTCAAGAGGAAGTACCCTTGCTGCTGCTACAAGAATTCGTACTCTTGCTGCTTCTGTATTCAAGAGGAAGTACTTTTGCTGCTGCTGTATTCAAGAGGAAGTACTCTTGCTGCTGCTGTAATGAAGAAATAGTACTCTTGCTGCTGCTGTATTCAAAAAGAAGTACTCTTGCTGCTGCTGCATTCAAAAAGAAGTACTCTTGCTGCTGCTGCATTCAAGAAGAAGTACTCTTGCTGCTGCTGCATTCAAGAAGAAGTACTCTTGCTGCTGCTGCATTCAAGAAGAAGTACTCTTGCTGCTGCTGCATTCAAGAAGAAGTACTCTTGCTGCTGCTGCATTCAAGAAGAAGTACTCTTGCTGCTGCTGCATTCAAGAAGAAGTACTCTTGCTGCTGCTGCATTCAAGAAGAAGTACTCTTGCTGCTGCTGCATTCAAGAAGAAGTACTCTTGCTGCTGCTGCATTCAAGAAGAAGTACTCTTGCTGCTGCTGCATTCAAGAAGAAGTACTCTTGCTGCTGCTGCATTCAAGAAGAAGTACTCTTGCTGCTGCTGCATTCAAGAAGAAGTACTCTTGCTGCTGCTGCATTCAAGAAGAAGTACTCTTGCTGCTGCTGCATTCAAGAAGAAGTACTCTTGCTGCTGCTGCATTCAAGAAGAAGTACTCTTGCTGCTGCTGCATTCAAGAAGAAGTACTCTTGCTGCTGCTGCATTCAAGAAGAAGTACTCTTGCTGCTGCTGCATTCAAGAAGAAGTACTCTTGCTGCTGCTGCATTCAAGAAGAAGTACTCTTGCTGCTGCTGCATTCAAGAAGAAGTACTCTTGCTGCTGCTGCATTCAAGAAGAAGTACTCTTGCTGCTGCTGCATTCAAGAAGAAGTACTCTTGCTGCTGCTGCATTCAAGAAGAAGTACTCTTGCTGCTGCTGCATTCAAGAAGAAGTACTCTTGCTGCTACTGCATTCAAGAAGTAGTAAAAGAAGTAGTACTCTTGCTGCTACTGCATTCAAGAAGAAGTACTCTTGCTGCTACTGCATTCAAGAAGAAGTACTCTTGCTGCTACTGCATTCAAGAAGAAGTACTCTTGCTGCTACTGCATTCAAGAAGAAGTACTCTTGCTGCTACTGCATTCAAGAAGAAGTACTCTTGCTGCTACTGCATTCAAGAAGAAGTACTCTTGCTGCTACTGCATTCAAGAAGAAGTACTCTTGCTGCTACTGCATTCAAGAAGAAGTACTCTTGCTGCTACTGCATTCAAGAAGAAGTACTCTTGCTGCTACTGCATTCAAGAAGAAGTACTCTTGCTGCTACTGCATTCAAGAAGAAGTACTCTTGCTGCTACTGCATTCAAGAAGAAGTACTCTTGCTGCTACTGCATTCAAGAAGAAGTACTCTTGCTGCTACTGTATTCAAGAAGAAGTACTTTTGCTGCTGCTGCTGTATTGACGAAGTACTACTCTTGCTGGTGCTGTGTTGAAAAAGTGTACTCCTCTTGCTGCTGCTATATTGAAGAAGTACTTATCGATGTACTACTCGCTGCTACTACTTCTATCAGAAGCACTTTTGTTGCTGCTGTATTCAAGAAGAAAAGTACTCTTGCTACTGCTGTGTTGAAAAAGTACACTACTCTTGCTGCTGCTGTATTGATGAAGTACTACTCTTGCTGCCGCTGTATTGATAAATTACTTATCGAAGTACTACTCGCTACTACTACTTCTACTACTTCTATCAGAAGCACTTTTGTTGCTGCTGTATTCAAGAAGAAAAGTACTCTTGCTGCTGCTGTATTCAAGAAGAAAAGTACTCTTGCTGCTGCTGTGTTGAAAAAGTACACTACTCTTGCTGCTGCTGTATTGATGAAGTACTTACTCAAGAACTATTCTTGCTGCTGCTGTATTGAAGAAGTACTACTCTTGCTGCTGTATTTTAGTAGTCTTAATCCTGGTGCAATGTAGAAGTATGATTTGATTCTTGTTAATTCTTGTTTATACAGTGTGAGATTTCCTCTTCCTGTTTCCTGTGCATCTACAAATTATCCTCTACTGTAGTACTTGTTTGATGTAATCTGGAAAAAAGGAGAAGATTGTGAATCTTGTGTGAATAAATTAAATAATTTCAGTTTTCTTTCTCTTTCATGGCTATTAGAGATACTCGATTTGTAGCTTCTAAAAACAAAGACTAAGCCAAATTGTTGATTTATCAAACTTATTTATGAACACTCCTTGCTAAGCAGACTAATTTATGGGGAATTTAGGCATCATGACCTTCCCAAAACAAAACTATTGTATTGGGATCAAACACCTGTCAACACTTGCTAGTACCTAATACAAGATACCTAGTACATCTTGTAAACTATTCATGCTAGTACTTAGTACATCTTGTAAACTATTCACATCAGTTTAACTTCCTTTATCTACCTAAAACATTACATGTCAAAAATAAAAAGTTAATGTATCAGTAACTTTTAAAGACAGACCCTGTCAACTAAGACAGTTCCGTGAAATTTTCAATAGCGCAGATAGCTCACAGGAATTAATTTCTAGCTTTGTATAGACACCGATTCACCCTATAACTATTAGAATCATTGTGTCTTAAGTATAAACTGTTTGTACACGATAATTAATGGATAAATCGTACCTAATTCCTCAATACGTTTAGAAAGAAGTTAAAAAACATTACAGAAAATTTACAGTTTTAACCTTACCAAAAATTTGGAAACCGCCACAAGTTCATTATAACTAAACTATTTTACAGCTGTCTTTATCTTTTTTCATACGATTTGGAAAAATACATTCCTATAAAATATTCTATCAGCCCGGGTGAAAACTTAAAACTAAAATTTTATGCACACTTATTGAACATTTACAGAAACCGATATTCGTCGTTATGTATTTTTTTATAACTGAAAATTCTATATTGAACGTTTGTTAATATAAAAAATTGAGAAAAAGTTTCATGTGCAGTGGAACCAGATAAGCAGATCCCACTAAAATCTTATCAGCTGTTGCCAATACGATCTTAAGTCATAACCATTTAACAGCAAAATCAAACTTATTAAAAATCAGTACCCGCATGTTAGACCAATCTTAAAACTTCAATATAGTTGCCCAGTGGAAGACCACATTTCATTTCTTCTTCTAGAATTCAGAAAATCTGAATTTTATAGAATTAACTCCAAATTCAAAGAGGTACTAGTTATCAGATTTAATTATTTAATGGTAAGGTATGTTCAAATGTTATCAGGTTTTTTTTTTTAATATTTAAAATAAGTCTTGAATCATAGGGTATCCCCCCTAGCGCCTCGAGTTCCATTTACTAAGGTATTCCAAGTGTCCATTCATAAACTAACATTAATTTTTCAGACTTCAAAATCACCAATACCTAATTACTATTTGCACTCCAACATCGCCTACTTTTGATACACAAAATTTCGATCCCACTTTTAACGCGAGAATTGAATAGAAGCTACTCTTACTAACGTTTAAGATACTGAACCAAAATATCGAAAAATGCCTGAATAAACTAGAACTAGAAACAAATGTTAACATAAGACACATGAGTGAAACATAGGCTATCTGAACCAAGAACAAACAGTAAATTTGGTGAAAGGGCTTTTAGCTACTGTGCGCCTAGACATTATAATAAACTGCCAACTGAAATGAAGGACCTAAAAGGAGCAATTGAATTTAAGAAGAAACTAAAGACATTACTTTTCACAAGATCATATGATTTGGAAGATGCTACAATCAAAGAATTGTATAAGTTATAATGAAAATGTTTCGTTAGATGATTAATATGGACCCGCCCGAGAAGTAGTTCACTCGACTTCAGTGGAGGGTTGGATTTAAACCCAAAACTAAGTAAACAAGTACTTAAAACCTGACTAAATCTCAAGCTTAAGTTCTGTAGCTCACCCGTTACTTTCAACCTATCAAAGTTTACCTCCCCATAGGTACCTATCAAAGTCTGCTTACATTAAATACAACGTTAAGATACATTAACAAAGGAATTATGGAATTAAGGACTTACTAGTTAAATGTCTGCAAGATCAGTAATCCACGAAGTTAATGAGACTGAGGTTTGAAGTTTTAACTTTCCAGCGATCTGATAAATTTCATGGCTGCTCCAGGAATGGAAAACTTCCCATGACCTGGAAGAAAATGCATTTTTAATTTCCTGAACATCTGATAATACAGTACTTGCATTACGCAAGAATTTATTTAAATTTGGTAATTTTATACATTAATACCTAGATCCTTTTTAAGTAACAAATTGCTAAGAAATTTCATAAATTTAATAAATCTCATTTTCTATACCTAGATCTATTTTAAGTAAATGGTTAAGAAATTTAAATTTAATACACCGTTTTCTATACCTAGATCAATTTTATACATTTTTAATACCCAATTCCTTTTAAAGTAACAAATTGCTAAGAAATTTACTAAATTTAATAAATCTTCTATACCTAGAGCCCTTTTAGCACTATGTGGCTAAGAAATTTACTAAATTTAATACACCGTTTTCTATACCTAGATCAATTTTATACATTTTTAATACCCAATTCCTTTTAAAGTAACAAATTGCTAAGAAATTTACTAAATTTTAAAAATCTTCTATACCTAGAGCCCTTTTAGCAATATGTGGCTAAGAAAATTACTAAATTTAATGAATTTTATTTTCTATACCTAGATCAATTTTAAGTAAATGGCCGAGATATTTACTAAATCTAATACACATTTTCTGTAACTAGATCCATTTCAAGTAACAAATGACAAATTTACTAAAATAACATCTTATTTTCTATACCTAGATCCATATTAAGTAACAAATGGTTAAGAAATTTGCCAATTTAATACATCTTATTTTCTATACCTAGATCCCTTTTAAGTAACAAATGGCTAAGAAAAGAACGTTTAAAAGATATTTAGTATTCTCTATACTTATATTTCTACTGTACTAACGAGTCTGGAGCTAAATAAGACTTTCAAGAAAGAGAGCATACAAATAAACACAATTGCAACTTAGAGCATTTATTAATACCGAGAAACTAGTCATTTTGTACTAAAACCTCCTTATAAACAGGGAATGAAAGCATTACAAGGCAAGATTTTTTTTTGTCTACAATATCATATGCAGTTTGCTAAGCCGTGACGTCATTTCAAGCAGGAATTGTACACTATTGAACCTCAATCAAGAGGCAAATTTTCAAGCGTCAAGAATGATCACCATTAAAATTTTCCCCTATGGCTATATGAACTGTTTCCGTTGTCCTTTACACCATAATAACCATAACAGCGAGTCATTTTAGTTTAAATTGCGTATTCTTGATTTGGAGAAGATAATTTTACGAACCTACCTGTAAATCAACATTACATAACACTACAAAAAGTTCATCACATCACTAAATCTTACAAAACATCATATTTGTAAACGTGGAGACATTTGCATCGTGCTGAAAAACTGGTTTTGACTTTTTCTGGGTTTACAGGAAATATTCTTGACTAACTTTTCAATTTTAGGGGAAATAACATCTATTGTAAAGTAGAAATAAATACAAAATAATCCCGAACTATTTTTCATCCCATACCCTCACTAGCTTTCATTTTAATGAGGCACAATTGCACCAACTCTTGAGGGTGCCCCTTTAGCTCTGAAAATTTTTTCTTACTAGCTGATTGGCTAGACAAAATTCTAACAAACCAGCTAGTAGGAAACATATCCCTGCTAAAAGGGCACCCTGAGAGTTATGCAAATGTGACTCATAAAATATGGATATAGTTTTCTGGCTACAAGGACTATAAGAAAATTCTCGATTTTTTTTACATGAAACTAATTTGTTCTATGGGCGTCATTTATGGATATAGGCTGAGTATACAAGTGCCTAGATAATCAGACCCCCAAACGTATAACACTTTTGACTATTAAAACCTAGACCCCAATCCTTTAAATAACAGCCTAAGTTTATTTCTAAAAATTTCTTTTCTATAGAAAAAAACTTAAAAACTTTACACATCGGACTAGTAAGTTTGCACAAAGAAAATCTTATCTAACAAAATTAGGAAAAAAATTGGCACATGTTATAAATTAAATAGAAATAAGTTTAAAATAGTAGAGACTAAACTTCGTAAAACCTAGCAACAATTTAAATCTTAAGACGTCTAAATTTTAAACCTAACAGTTCGCATTAAAAACCTATGGCAAATTTACTTTATAAGCCTACACATAAATCCGTGTACAGAAAATCATTTTACTTAACTTAGTTGCTGAATTCCCTCTAGTAAACCATGTGCAAATCAACCATTAACTTACAATTGAATCAATAAAAAATTAATAACATTCAACTAACCATTTTGTAGATTTAAAGATTTGAACACGGGACGTTTTCTAATGTCAGCCTTCAGAGCTTATTAAGTCACTTTGCAAATTCTCTGTACTGAACATTTCAATTTTAGCTTAAATATCTGGTTAAAATGAAGACACTGGTGGCTATAATTCTAAAATCCTGTATAACGAACTCGTGGAAATGTTTTATATTCTTTTCTACAGAATGTAACGTTAGTAATATCATAAGCGTAAATACTTCTACAGACTAGAACAAAAACGCCTGACATTCGAAACCAATTACCAAAATGAAGAAAAAATTTAAAGTTGCTTAAACCGGACATCAACAACAAGCATTAAAAAAGCTTACCATCTTGATGAAGTTTTCAGGGATTCACGGAAGCTGATTTGAAGGCCCTGAATCCACCCAGCTGCAGAACTGTTCCGCTTCCCGGATTTTTTCCCGATGGGAGCTCAGAAAAATTCAAGGACTCGAGAATGGGAGAAGTGAAGTCAAACGTGGCGCCATCTACAAGTTAATCTTTTCTGCTTTAGTTTCCATACTCGACTAGAACGATGTAGATTGTTTGTCCCCATAATGATAGTAAAGATGATCATAATAACAATAATAATATCAAAATTCGCTTACAAATCTTTTATTCTTTTTTTTCTAGAAACTTAATTAGATTTATGTCAACCTTAGTAAAGGTTTACTTACAACAGACTTGATTTGGAACAATCAAGATTGTCTGTTTCCATAATGATGACAAAGATATCCATAGGAACAATAATGATATCGAAATTTGCTTATATATATATATATATATATATATATATATATATATATATATATATATATATATATATATATATATATATATATATATGTATATATATATATATATATATATATATATATATATATATATATATATATATATATATATATAGTCAATCCATAGTCTCTGCCTTCCCCTGTTTCGTTTGCAAAACGAAACAGGGGAAGGCAGAGACTATGGATTGACTATCTAAGATGATTTACGGTTATAGACTGCTATAGAAAGATCATAAGAAATTGTTTTTATCACATGTCTTGTTTTCAATTAAGTTTGAAAGTTGTATTTATTGAACATATTGGAAGTTATTCTACTGCTAACTCTTAACTTTGCATCGGCGTTGGAATTACGTATTTTTACAATAGTTATCCAAAGACAATAAAGAAAACGAGATTGGAAGTACCATCAAAGAAAATTATTATAGGTAAACTATGATAGATTTCATCACATTACATGAAAAGTTTCATACAGTCACTATGAGACAATTTCTGTTAAACATTAGTAAGTAACAGCAGACAACCATGTGTTTTACGCAA
>NC_090760.1:40463326-40467711 GCF_036898095.1 Palaemon carinicauda | reverse complement strand
AAAAACAAGCATATAGAGATAGAGAGGGCATTGCCTTACCTTTTCAACACGACCTCTCTCTGCTTCGTTCTTCTGAAGAAGTTCTTTAATCTCCTTCACCTTTTCTTGAACTTCTTCGAGAACCTCTTTCGCTTCGTCCATAACGACTACGGCAGAAGTAGAGTCTGTTGCAGCTCCCAATTTAGCGTTGAAATCTTTGAATTTATCTTCCTTCTGAACCATAACATCCAAGCTGTTCTGCAGCACTTTAGTATTTTGATTTATGTGGCTCAAAGTACTTGCACAAGAAAGCTGCAGTTTTTGGAGCTCTTTTATAAGAGCCTCCGTTTTATCATAGTTTTCAAGCGCTCCGTTTTTCATCTCATTGAGAATTCCAATATCATCCATGATCTGAGTCCTTGTCTTCTGGCATTCAGTGATGCCTTTCTTGGTAATTTTCTTCCTTATATCCTTCGTAAACTTTACCATAGATCTCTTTGGCCCTTTGGAAGGTGTCTTTGGTTCGTCGTGCATGAAAGAAACCAGCTTGGCGACATCCAGGAGGCTTTTGATAAGCATCATGTCGCTGGGTGAACTGGCTGTGAATTCTTTCCTGCAGAAGGGACAAGCTTTGCGTTGGCTCGAAGAGATAATCCCGTTGATGCAATGGTCGCATAACGTGTGGGAACAAGGCAGGAGTCTTGGGCAGCGATCTTCGCTGAATACCTGACTGCACGTGCCACATTCCAGGGCACTGGACGCCTGGAAAAGGAATGATAGAATTGTTATTATTATAAGCTAAGCTAAAACCCTATTTGGAAGAGCAGGGTGCTAGAAGACCTATAAGGGCACCAGCAGGAAAAATATCCCAGTTATGAAATGAAATAAGGAAATGGATAGAATAATGTGCCTAAGTGGACGCCTGGAAAGGGAATGATAGAATTGTTATTATCATAAGCTAAGCCAAAACCCTATTTGGAAGAGCAGGGTGCTAGAAGACCTATAAGGGCTCCAGCAGGAAAAATATCCCAGTGATGAAATGAAATAAGGAAATGGATAGAATAATGTGCCTAAGTGGACGCCTGGAAAGGGAATGATAGAATTGTTATTATCATAAGCTAAGCTAAAACCCTATTTGGAAGAGCAGGGTGCTAGAAGACCTATTAGGGCTCCAGCAGGAAAATATCCCAGTGATGAAATGAAATAAGGAAATGGATAGAATAATGTGCCTAAGTGGACGCCTGGAAAAGGAATGATAAGACTTGTTATCATTATAAGCTAAGCTAAAACCCTAGCTGGAAGAGCAGGGTGCTAGAAGACCTATAAGGGCTCCAGCAGGAAAACATCCCAGCGATGAAACGAAATAAGGAAATGGATAGAATAATGTGCCTAAGTGTACCATCAAGCGTGGACGCCTGGAAAAGGAATGATAAGACTTGTTATCATTATAAGCTAAGCTAAAACCCTAGTTGGAAGAGCAGGGTGCTAGAAGACCTGTAAGGGCTCCAGCAGGAAAAATATCCCAGCGATGAAAGGAAATAAGGAAACATAGAACAATGTGCCTAAGTGTACCCTCAAGCAAGATAACAGTAACTCAAGACAGTGGAAGATCTTGGTAGTGACTTCCCCAGCTATGGTGTCTTTGACAATAGAATCTATAATAGACCCATGTAGTATTAGGAAGAGTTTCAGGAATATGACTTTTAGAATACAGACCATATTAGAAAGATTTTGTTGGTATTTTCTAAAAATATAATGTATTGATGGAAATATTCAAGCCCTTAAGATCAAAGCTGGAAATTGTCTAAGTTACTGGGATAAACAAAAATGATCTCAGATTAAAAGGAAAACATTTCTTTGAAAACACCTTTTTTAGTTGAGCAGAATTTTTGGATGTCTGAATCACAGAACAACAGACCTAGAAAGTATGTTAGTACATATTTTTCTACATATATTTGTACATATTTTTGTACATATTTTTGTACATGTTTTTGTACAGATATTTGTACATATTTTTGTGCATATATTTGTACATATTTCCTGTACACACCCCAGAATTTTGAATGATCTACAATAAATGTTTTTATTTACAAAATTGTATGGTTATATCGATTCACTCATTCTAAAGAATTACTAACAATTCTCAAACATGGACTCTAAAATCCGCACTCACTTACATGAACTTAAAAATCTCACCAAAAATTGAACAGTTTTGCTTCTAATTTCTTTGTTTAATAACTTTCTCCCCTGAAATATTCTAATAGATAATAATTCTCCATTTAACTTCTTATTTGGGTATAGG
This sequence comes from Palaemon carinicauda, assembly GCF_036898095.1. Classification (NCBI taxonomy): domain Eukaryota; kingdom Metazoa; phylum Arthropoda; class Malacostraca; order Decapoda; family Palaemonidae; genus Palaemon; species Palaemon carinicauda. The sequence continues at coordinate 40,465,430 of NC_090760.1, read as the reverse complement.
ACAGAGCATTAATGATAGTGTTCATTACAGTAGCTAATATTCCTGTGTTGCATAAGATGTGATGAGTAAAAAGGGTGAGTTTCTATACTACGGCCAGGCTGATCAATTACATGATGAGAGGGTTTAAAGTTTAAAAGGGCGCTCATGAATGGCAGAGGCAAGGGGCAAGTGACATTGCCCTATCAAGCAGGACAATGCCCTAGAGACTGACCATATATATATATATATATATATATATATATATATGTATGTATATATATATGTATATACATATATACATATATATATGTATATATATAAATATGTATATATATATATATATATATATATATATATATATATATATATATATATGTATATATATATATATATATATATATATATATATATATATATATATATATAATCAGCGCCTAAGCCCCCTCTCCACCCAAGCTAGGACCAAGGACGGCCGGACAATGGCTTCTGATAACTCAGCAGGTAGACCTATAGGCTCGCCCAAATGCCGAATCCTTATCTCACAAGGATGGTGAGGAGTTTAAAGGTTAAAAGGCCGCTCATGAATGGAAAAGGCAAGGGGCAAGTGACATTGCCCTATCAGGCAGGACAATGCCCTAGAGACTGACCTTATATACATATGATCAGCGCCCAAACCCCCTCTCCACCCAAGCTAGGACCAAGGAGGGCCGGGCAATGGCTGCTGATGACTCAGCAGGTAGACCTATAGGCTCGCCCAAACCACAAAGGATGGTTAGGCTACAGCGACCAAAGGAACAAATGAGTTTGAGAGGGGCTAGAACCCAAGTCTGGCAATCACCAGGCAAGGACGTTACCACCAGGCCACCGGCGAGCTATTCAAAAGACCACCAATACAATCATGAATAAAAGGGGGTAGGTGAGGTTTCTATTTTGGGAAATTTAAAATCGTGGATATCTATTGCCACTCACATGTCTTCCTGATTCCCCAAGGCAAGAGTGAAGGTGCTCAAATGTGGCTAAATTTGCCAGTGAAGCAACAGTTCTGGTGGGAGCCTAAATCACTTGACAGCGGCTAGGCTGAATATAACGGTCACGGAAGCCTAAAATAGTGCATAAATTCTCATTTTTAGCAATAATACTTCATCTTAATTGTCAGGGCGAGTCATCTAATGACTCTTCGAATTGCATTGTCCGAGGCTGCTCAAAAACTGATTCATATGTCTGCCTGGTTTTATTCGACAGTAATGCAATGACCCGTGGGAAACTACTATAACATTAACTTGTACATGGATGCAAAATAGTTGATACCACTGTTCTGGCACAATTTTGAATGTCCCATAAAGTATAACATTTTAACACAGAAGTGAATTAAACTAATAACAATCCCTTAAAACACTTGTTTTCTTTAGTAATTGGACCAAATGTCGTTGGACCAAGAGTCCATCGGACGAAAAGACATTGGACAAAAGGACGTGGACGAAGTGACATCGTACGAAAAGACCACCCATCATATCACCCGTATTGAAACTAATCTCTATATAGCTCAAACAAGTCAAAAATCACTCTTGATTCTGTCAGGATTGGCTAGCAAAGTCTTGCTACTCTTTCGCAATTTGTGGTTAAGAATATCGCCTAATACTAGGAGTAAGATCCCTTGAATATACTTGGAGAGTATTGTGACGGGCCGAGAGAAGGTTGTGACTCAAAGGCAGGATGAAAGCAACTGAGTAACTTTATTAAAGAACACTCGCTTTTATATACATGAACTCCATGCAAAAAAGGCATAAAAGACATAACAGGAAATTTCCTCTTCAACCGATACCGCACCGATTAACAGTTAACGGTGAGAAAAACAGACATGGTATTTCAGGTCCTTGTTAGTGCGAGGGGAGAGTGAAGATACAAGCATAATATATACACAAAATTAAATGTCATTACTATGTACGATCGTGTGACACACGGTTGGTACAGTATATTTAAAGGACATTGGGTATGACTATCGTAATTGTATTCAATATAAGAAACTTACGTGAAGCAAAAGGCACTAAGACTTGCAGTTAGGCCCTTCTTGTCTTAGTGAGGAAAATGGTTGTTCATAGTCCATTGGCGTACACGATGTAGAAAA
>NC_090760.1:40455826-40458326 GCF_036898095.1 Palaemon carinicauda | reverse complement strand
CTAAATAATTGCATACATTGTATATTCCAGGTTTTTAAATAGCTAGAATTTCACTGTAGCTAAGAGTGTTTGGCAATGGCAGTTTCTTGCAAGAATTCATGAATCCCTTTCAATTCTTTCAGCATTTTTCGTTCCATTTGAAATTATAGTTAGCAATTACATTGAAAAATTATGATTTGGGGATTTTTTTTGAACGGGTAAATGCTTAATGGCTGTACACAGTTGTCTCATTATATCAAACATCTGAAATCACTGTAGCAATGTCCCTCTCATCTAAAAGCAAATTAAACGTCTTTATAAATAAGTTACCTTTTTAATCTATAATGCATGGGATTTGGGATCGACTTTGGGATTCTTTAAAACAAAACCTAGGTCTTTTTTTTAATACAAGACCATTTGGGTTCCTAAAAAATGACGTAGATTCTTTTAGTACCAGATTATTTTAGATTTTAGGACTTGATCATTTTTCATAATTTTGATTTCGAAATGGAAAATCTCATGTCAAGAAATAATTTCTGTAGTTTATTTAAGAAAATATGAAAAGAGGAATGATAATTCAGTGCAAATGTTAACGTTAACCCATACAACACAGAAAGGAGTGAAGTTGCAAGTTGCAAGGTCGCAGGAATTCATGGCACATCACATTCTGAGACAGTGCACCTCGTCACACCATTGCTGCGTAGAGCGTAACCAAACAGATAATTGTATCCGAAGGCTATATATAGAAACTCTCCGCTCAGTAAGGGTGTGACACGGTGTACTCTCTCAGAGAGAGGTATACCAGGAATATTTGTATTCAACTGTACATAATTACTGCAACATAGGCCATCAACTTTCTCACTCAATAAAGGACTCGTTTATCAATTTTTTTTTTTTTTGTTATTTACCAGGCGCTATCAACTCGGTCATGGAAAGTGTATGTATATACATATGAAAAGATAAATGATTAATCTGTTGAAATCTTTTGAGCAAAACGAAGGGAGGAATAACATAATAATATACATTTCATATCATACATCTATCATTTAATTTCCTTTTCTTGGAAGGATATAAGTTCATATTGTATATGATTTTCATATCAATGTATAATTTTACTTGGAAATTCACGACAGAAATTAATAGGATATTAGAAAGAAAAAAGAATAAAGTGAAAAATAAAAGGAATCTAAGGTCATGATGAGATTAGAATGGTGTGTGTCAAACGTGGTGTGTTTATACCTTAGAGTTGTTTGAACCACACCTCTACTAAGCGTAAAATATCAAAAATATTTTTTAAGTTTCTGTAACCGAAAGATGTCGTCGTAGTTTTTCAGGTCCCGAAGCCATTGTGGCGTATTCTGGGGGTTTAAATATGGATTTTAAAGATTAATTAATAGGGCTAAAGAAGGAGAAGTTTGATAAATAGGGAGCCTGTTTTTCAAAAAATTGAAAATCATAGTTTCATAAACCATAAGATTAAACTTTGCTAAGATATGGTAGTGTCATAGACTTAATCTAAGAAAAAGTATATTAGTATAAAATTTCTATGAAATATTATACTTCCGTTGTATGTTAAAATGAGGTGTCATTATAGATATCTAGAAAAGAGAAATACCGAAAAATGACAATTTCACAAAATTGAAAAATATATATAGAAATATCACTAAGATATTTAATATAATAAGCTTGTTTAAATAAATGTAATCTTGAGAAGTGAGTAAACAAAGCTATTCATACCCTGCTTTTGTGGTACAACGAGAAAAAGAATATACGTGAAGAATTATCTTTAAAAAAAAAAAAGAATTCTCTGTTCGTGTCACCCGTTGTCCTTCCAGGATTCCCCTTTCACTTTTCCCCGCCTGCAAGATTTGGAGAAGAAGAAGAAGATGCTACAAGAGGATCCTCGCTATCATGGACAAACTGGTTTTCTCTCTCTCTCTCTCTCTCTCTCTCTCTCTCTCTCTCTCTCTCTCTCTCTCTTCTCTCTCTCTCTCTCTGCGAGGCTTTGCCTGAATTGAGGAGACCAAGTTTTTGTTTACATTCTTCGCTCCATCTGTTTCGATGTCTTCTTCTTCTTCTTCTTCTTCTTCTTCTTCTTCTTCTTCTTCTTCTTCTTCTTCTTCTTCTTCTTCTTCTTCTTTTTTTCAGTCATTGTTAAGACGAGTCTTTCCCATGTTTACATCATCAACCATTTCAATCGATGGAGTTGTTTAATAGCAAAAACCATAGGAAAACCCAAGCGAGAGAGAGAGAGAGAGAGAGAGAGAGAGAGAGAGAGAGAGAGAGAGAGAGAGGAGAGAGAGAGAGAGAGAGTGGACAAGATAATGGAAAAGAGAAAACGCGAACTTAGGTAAAACAGAAAGATAAAAAGTGGGTAAAACTATGGTCAAAATGGTATTACGAAGACCCTTCATTAATGCCGACATTTCAACGCAGGAGGGGCACTGGTGGCACTACCATCTTACAAAGAATTGCCGTTTATGTTATTCATGGTTTTGTTGTTATTGATAGTGTCAATGTA
>NC_090760.1:40438326-40450826 GCF_036898095.1 Palaemon carinicauda | reverse complement strand
CTTGAAGTGTTTTAAGCCCCAAAGACCACAATTTAGCTAACTAAAAAGAAATTAACCTGAAATGTTTTAAGCCCAAAAGACAACAATTTAGCTAACTAGAAAGAAATGAACTTGGAATGTTCTAAGCCCAAAAGACCAAAATTTAGCTAACTAAAAAGAAATGAACTTAAAATGAATGTTCTAAGCTGAAAGACCACAATTTAGCTAACTAAAAAGAAATGAACTTGGAATGTTCTAAGCCCAAAGACCACAATTTACCTAACTAAAAATAAATGAACTTAGAATGAATGTTCTAAGCTGAAAGACCACAATTTAGCTAACTAAAAAGAAATGAACTTTGGAATGTTGTAAGCCCAAAAGACCTCAGTTTGGAGAACAGAAAATAAATGAACAAAAGAATAAGCCCTGAAAGATATAAAAAACAAACAAAAACAACAGAGTTAAACAAATAAGAAAACCATAAACTACCGAACTACTTTTTATATACCACTCCGCTCAAACAGAGAGAATACATCTTCGTCAAGGTTGAACTTCTGGGCTCCCACCGATTCAACTATTCAACTCGGTTGACCTTTCCCGGAATGAAGCGAATTTGTATAAATACATTATTGTATTTTCTGTGACATAAACGATCTATCATACGTAACAGTATTTAGTTTATTTAATCGTCTTTGATTGGCTAATCAGTAGCGGAAAAACAACCAATCAGAAGCTTGATATTTTTACTGAAAGGTTTTATGATCGTTGAAGCGAATTTGTATAAATACATTATTGTATTTTCTGTGACATCAAAAACGATCTATCATACGTAACAGCATTTAGTTTATTTAATCGTCTTTGATTGGCTAATCAGTGGCGGAAAAACAACCAATCAAAACCTTGATATTTTTACTGAAAAGATTTATGATCGTATAATGTATTTCATTTATATCTAATTTTCGTTTCCGAGGGAAAATGTTAACTGAGAATATTTGGATTAAGATTCTTTGGGATTTTTATTTAAAAGAGATATTGAATTTTTTTTTTTTACAAAGCTAAGAATAAAACATTTACAATTCTGATTTATAGAATAATGGTTATACAATTTTCATTTACCTTAATGTCTCTGATACTTGATTTCCATTTTAGATACATTTCTTTAAATGACGTTTACTGCTTTTATTTCAAATATAAATTACGAGAAGAATTATATACAATTATCAACAGTAAAGATATCTTGTTAGTAGTATTTGCATGTCGAAAATATGCAGGCAGTATTCAAATAACCCTCTCCTGGAATTAATAGCTTACCCACGTCTGTCCATTACTGAAGATGATACTCTTCCTGCTGGCCTTAGTAAAAAGTGACCTTATAAAGTGACCTTATAAAGTGACCTCTGCTTACCTGCTAGCTATGTGACTTGCATCAGATTGTCTCATCCTCCAGAAGTAGGAATTTCAGAACAAGGGACTCCTAAGGACTTTTTCAATCGCCTCTTACTTAAGAGAGAAATTTCCTCTTTCGAAACTTTCATTTTCCTAGCGAGAATTCACGGAATGGCTTCTCATCCTCCAGAAGTAGGAATTTCAGAACAAGGGACTCCTAAGCAGGGTTGCCAGTTTGGCCTTTTTCTAGGCCAAACACTTCAAATTTGACCTTTTTTTAAAATTGTTTGGCCGTGAGCAATATCATAAAAAGGAAGTTTGGCCTTAAATGTTATGTTTTTGGCTATTTTTACTAATGGGTTGGGCTTTTAAAGCTTCTGTTGATTAGAAGCTGGCATTTTCTCACTTAGAAAACCTGGCAGCCCTGCTCCTAAGGGCTTTTTCAATCGCCTCTTACTTAAGAGAGAAATTTCCTCTTTCGAAACTTTCATTTTCCTCGCGAGAATTCACGGCTTGGCTTCACACACACACCATTCACTGACCATCATCACTCAGAAGTAGGAATTTCAGAACAAGGGACTCCTAAGGGCTTTTTTAATTGCCTCTTACTTAAGAGAGAAATTTCCTCTTTCGAAACTTTCATTTTCCTAGCGAGAATTCACGGCTTGGCTTCACACACACACCATTCACTGACCATCATCACTCAGAAGTAGGAATTTCAGAACAAGGGACTCCTAAGGGCTTTTTCAATCGCCTCTTACTTAAGAGAGAAATTTCCTCTTTCGAAACTTTCGTTTTCCTAGCGAGAATTCACGGCTTGGCTTCACACACACCATCCACTGACCATCATCACTCAGAAGTAGGAATTTCAGAACAAGGGACTCCTAAGGACTTTTTCAATCGCCTCTTACTTAAGAGAGAAATTTCCTCTTTCGAAACTTTCATTTTCCTAGCGAGAATTCACGGCTTGGCTTCACACACACACACACCATTCACTGACCAGTATTACAACATACTGACTTTACTGTTTTCTTCTTCTTTCAATTAGGACGAAGGAGGTCGAAGACGAAAGCGGGATAGGATGATGAAAAAATTGAATTGTAAACAGAAAATGGTATCAAAATTTCGGTTTGATAAAGAAAATTAACTTAGAACTTAATGATAAATTACAGATGGTTCAGCTACCTGTTGCGTGATTCAACTTTCTTTAGTATTTCTAAATTGTTCGAATGATAGTTAATTTTATGTTCGTTTTAGTTTTCCCATCGTTCTAGGCTTTCATTCTTTCATCCACATTTTAATGCTTCTTTATTCGTTTTCAGTTTTAATATCCAATGTTAATCTAACTTACGTTTTCAGAGAAAATTTTCAAAATATCTTTCTTTCTTGATTTAGTTTAAATAACATTTGTACTGCAATGTGTTTACTTTAAAGATTAATTCGGATGTCTTTCAGACAAGGATGAAGGTTAACCGTAGAAATTAGCAGTAATAAATAGTTTTATTTTGTTTGACGTTTTTTTTAATCATTACAGATTATTATTCCTTCATCCATATTTTAATATTTCCTTTTTCGTTTACAGTTTTACTATCCATTGTAATTTTCACTTACGTTTTCGGTGAAAATTTTCAACATATTTTTCGTTATTTGTTTAGTAAAATAAAATATTCGTACAGCAACTTGTTTACTTTAAAGATAAATTCGGATATTTTCCAGATAAGTGATGAAGTTTTACCTTGAAAACTATCAGAAATAATTGATTTGTCTTGGCTGGGATTTTGTTAGTTATTAAGTAAGTTTTCATACGTTAGTGCATACGTGCAGACTTACTAAAACGTACAGGCCACAAACATAAACATGATCACAAATACAAGTGTGTGTGTATATATATATATATATATATATATATATATATATATATATATATATATATATATATGTGTATATATACACAGTATATATATATATATATATATATATATATATATATATATATATATATATATATATATATATATATTAATATATATATTTATATATGTATGTATATATGTATATATACATATATATATATATATATATATATATATATATATATATATATATATATATATATATATATATATATATATATACACTTTCTCTCTCTCTCTCTCTCTCTCTCTCTCTTTATATATATATATATATATATATATATATATATATATATATATATATCTTCTATGTTTGTGTCAATAAGTATTTGTACTTACAAGAGAGAGAGAGAGAGAGAGAGAGAGAGAGAGAGAGAGAGAGAGAGAGAGAGAGAGAGAGAGAGATTAATTTTCTCTTTTCATACACGGCTTCAACTCAACTAATGATCACCATGCAAAAGCAAGCAATTGGCTGTCCATGACCTGTGCAGGATTAACAGAATCAAGATATAGAGAAAAAGGAAAGTTAACCAAATAGAAAAAAAGTATACATTTTTCTTAACAGGGCCACGGGGGGGAGGTATGGTCAATGAGAAGGTTCCATAGCCTGGGTGGAGGGGAAATGGATGTAAATAAATCGAGAATCCGCTAGGGTAGAAGTTAAGTCCTGAACATATGTTTTCAAGATTCTAAAGGCTGCTCATGAAGGGCAGAAGCATGAGGCAGGGACAGTGCCCTAGGAAGACGATGCCTTAGAGACTGACCATATATACATATGGTCAGCACCCAAGACCTTTTAAAGGTCACTCATGAATGGCAGAAGCAAGAGACAAGGACAGTGCCCTAGCAGTGAATGAATATATACACATAGGATCAGCGCCCAAGACTCCTCTTCATCCAAGCTATGACCAGGGAGGGACAGGCAATGGCTGCTGATGACTCAGGAGCTAGATCTATAGGCTCCCCAAATACCCCCTTTCTTTGCTCACAAGGATGGTGAGGTTGCAGATAAGAAACTATCGAGCTTGAGTGGGTCTCGAACCCCCGTCCAGCAGAATCTCAGCCGGGGATGCTTCCAATAGGCCATTACAACCCTTAAATATAAAGTTAAAACTAGGTGTGAGTAGGATGGACTGAGTCCAGAGATCTACACTGTGCGTTTTACTCCCTCTGGCTTCTTACCCACGGTAGACTATAAACGATTCAGAAAACTATTTACAAATTAATGTTAAAAGTCAAAATGTATTTCTTTAATTTCAGGTACCTATTTTCATGTTTACATACTATAAAGGTCACAGAACTGTTCTTATGTTCAGTCTTCAGAAAGATTTTATAACTCGCTAAAGCTATTTCCTAAGTTCAGAAAACAGTTTTTGAATTTCCTGTGATAGTTTTTATGGTACAATTGGCTTCATTGATTCCGGTACAATGACATCTACTTTACTTCCTATGTAGTGTACAAGAATAAAGGAAGTCAACTGTGCATAGAGTGTTATTTTTAACTACTCAGAGAGGCCTACCTTAATAAGCTTAGGCATTGGTCTGCAAAATTATGGTAGTCTTTTGGTACCTAGAGTTTCATTCTCAACTACTCGAATAGCTTTTGAAAAGCTTAACAATGCTCTGTAAAATTCAAGAAAAAAATATTAAAACTTCTGAATTGGTTTCCAAGTTACAGAGTCGTGTTTCAAATATCAGAGAACTGTCTTCAGTGTTCAAAGTTTCCAGAAATTTGCGAGTATCAGAAATCTGTTTTGAAATTTGGATGAGTTTGGATGGTTATTTCAAAGTTTAGAAAGTTGTATAACAAATGAATATTAATTATCTGAAATATTCCCACAGAGATAATTTAGAGTTCAGATAGTTATTTTAGAGTATCTGATAGCTAAGGCAATTCAAAAATTCACACGGAGCTATTTTCCAATTCAGAGAGTTATTCTAAAGGTAAAAAGCCCACATATCCACTCAAATTGTCTTTCTGAAGTTCAAATTGTTATCTCAAAACTGAAATAACTGTTTTTGAAGCTCGAAAATAATTATTAAGGTTTAGGATATAATGTTTTAAATTCATAAATTCGTATAATTCATTTCAAAGTTCAGAATTTTGTAAAATCCACCAGTAAACGAATTCATTTGACAATGCTATCTTAACAGCATTTCTGTCTTAGTATAGAAAATTTTCCGAATTAGTAAACGAAAATTATCTAAGATGTAACAGATCAGTCGAAATGGCATGGTCTCGCAATCGATGGGTTGAGAGTTCGAGCCGTGCTCAAGCTGGACAGTTTTCAGTAGAGTCCGTAGGTCTTCCTAATGAGTCAGTAGCAGCCATTTCCTGGCCATTCCTGGTCCTTGCTTGGGCGCTGGTATCTTGCGTTTGTCGCTCATGAGTTACCTTTAAACATTAGGTATTCGTTAAATGCTTAATTCTAATACTTGGAGAGCGAGAAATTATTCTAATTGTAAAATGTTTTTCTTATACATTTTTAATTACTTGAGTAAATCTCAAATTTGATTTTTAAAGGCAGCTCATGAGTGGCAGAGGCAAGTGACAGTGACATTGCACTAGCTCGCAGGACAATGCCCCAGAGACTGATCATATACACATATGAGCAGCGTCCAAGGCCCCTCTCCAACCTAGCTAGGACCAGGGAAGGCCAGGCAATGCTGCTGATGACACAGCAGGTAGACCTATAGGCTCCCCCAAAGCCCTTATCCGTAGCTCACAAGGATGGTGAGGTTGCAGACACTACAAGAAACTATTGAGCTAGAGCGGGACTTGAACCCCAGTCCGTCAGATCATCAGACAGGGGGGTTTCTAATAGGAAACCACACCCATTAATTTACAAAAAAAAAAAAAAAAAAAAATCAAATTTTTGAAATTTGGACATTTCATTATTATATAATATCCTTCAATACTTAAAAACCTTGTTTTTAATCAGACCAAAAATCCCCTTAAAAAAGTTTCCTTATTCTTTGAAATATATTAAAACTTAGAAAGTTACTTTGAAGAAATTGAACTTTTTTTAACAACAAACCTTTTTAAGAAGAGCCATTGTATCGAGTCTACCAAACGACCGCGAAATTATGATGGAATATTTTTTTTCGCTAGTCTATCATTAGGCCTAAAGACTCCGGCCTAGGCCTACTTCTGAAGGAGGCGTGAGGTAGCCTTTTAGCTGCTAGGATGAGTTACATGGTGTTTGTGTTATGTTACATATGTCCCAATGTTTAGGACATGCTCTTTCTCCTAAAAAATGGAGAGAATATATTTTTCAAATTTAGGAAATATTGCTGTTAAGACACGCCGAATCGTTAGTAATATTATTGTAATTTAAGATATTTAAAACAATCATATCGCATTTTTATTGTAATTTAGGACATGTCGATCGTAGCCTGATCTTAGGACACGTCACATCATTAGTAATTATTATGATTTTAGATATTTAAAATAATCAACTTAATGTATTTTAGGACATATTGTATTTTTATTGTATTTTAGGACATATCAACCGTATCCAGATTTTAGGACACGCCACATTATTAGTAACATCATTGTAATCTAAGATATTCAAAATAATCATTATAATGTATTTTAGGACCTATTGATCTTTATTGCATTTTAGGACATGTCGAATCTAGCTTAATCTTAGGACACGCCACATTAATAGTATCATCAATGTAATATAAATTATGTAAAACGTTAATCACATTGTATTTTAGGACATATTGCAATATATTAAGTTATACCCCATCACATCAATTTAGGACAAAAACCGTATCCTCAGGATATAGGACATCCATTATCAACAAGATTTAGGACACGCCTCATTATTACCCTTTTGGGATATGGCACATCACAGCCACTTTTTGGACATGTCGTAGGATCACATCGATTTAGGACATGCTACATTAAACGCATGATGTTATTTCAAATCATTATTATGTTTTGGTATCACAAATATAAAGTATGTTGTATGTTCCAACATATATACTATGTGCTGCCACATTCCTTGAGCAGTTTAAACCTTGACGTATGATTCTATATGTTGACATGCCACATAAGCTCACATATCCATGCAAGGTATGGGATATGAGCCACATATCTTCTGTATGCCCCGTGATGCCACATAATCAGGGTATGCACTACAAACCACATATTCAGGGTATGTAGTATGACACTACATTTCCAGTGTATGTACCATGGACCACATATTCAGCGTATGCACTATGAAACCTCATATTCAGGGCATACCACATGGCACCACATATCCTGAGTAATACCTATTCATCACATATTCAAGGTATGCCCTATGAATCAACATACTCAGGGCATGCCACATGACACCACATATCCAGAGAATTATCTATGAACCACATATTGAAGGTATGCCCTATGAATCAACATACTCAGGGCATGCCACATGACACCACATATCCTGAGTAATACCTATTCATCACATATTCAAGGTATGCCCTATGAATCAACATACTCAGGGCATGCCACATGACACCACATATCCTGAGTAATACCTATTCATCACATATTCAAGGTATGCCCTATGAATCAACATACTCAGGGCATGCCACATGACACCACATATCCTGAGTATTACCTATTCATCACATATTCAAGGTATGCCCTATGAATCAACATACTCAGGGCATACCACATGACACCACATATCCTGACTAATACCAATGAAACACATATTCAGGGTATGCCCTATGAAATCACATACTCAGGGCATGCCACATAGCACCACATATCCAGAGAATTATCTATGAACGACATAATGAAGGTATGCCCTGTGAATCCACATACTCAGGGTATGCCACATAACAGCACATATCCTGAGTAATAGGCCTACCTATGAACCAAATATTGAGGGTATGCCCTGTGAATCCACATACTCAGGGCATACCACATGACACTTCATATCCAGAAATCACCTATGAACCACATAGTGAGGGCAGGCCACATGAACCTCACTCACTTCAAGGCCACCCCACATGATTCCCACATGGAGAGCTCACCACATGATCCCACACGTCCAGGACATACCAAATTCTCTTCATTATTTCCTGCAGGAGAGTTGAAAGGTCATTTTTCTTGCGGCATCTGTAGGCATCCTTGTTGGGGGGGATACCCCACCCACCCCCATACGCCCACAACCTCACCCCCAGCCCACAGCCCACACCCCCAATCTCACCCCATCACGATGAAGGTCAACCCCATCTTCGTCGCATAACTTGACATGGGCATTTTGCTATAACCCGTTAGTGGCTGTTGGTGTTGTTGTTGTTGTTGTTGTTGTTGTGGTTGTTGTTTTCTTGTGTATTTGCTATCGTTGTTGATAACTTGATGATGATAATAATTATAATAATAATAATAATAATAATAATAATAATAATAATAATAATAATGGTAATAATAATAATAATAATAATAATAATAATAATAATGATGATAATAATAATAATAATAATAATAATAATAATAATAATAATAATAGTAATAATGATGATGATGATAATAATAATAATAATAATAATAATAATAATATAATGATAACAATAATAATAATAATAATAATAATAATAATAATAATAATAATAATAATAGCAAAGAAGATACGAATATTATAATAATGATAAGAGTAATACACTGTAATTACATAACACTCGCAGTTGTAGTAGAATATACTGTAGCACTACATTATTAGTAGCACTAGTAGCGTGTGCGATATTAGTAGTAGCGTAACAGTTTCAGCAAGATTAGTATTAGTAGCAATAGTAGTAGTAACAGCCACAGTAGTATTAGTAGTAGTAATAAAAACAGTAGGAAGATATTGAGTAGTTTTAGTAATAGTAGTAACAATTGTAGCAATATCAATTCTGTTATTTCTGTAGTAGTAGAAGTAGTAGTAGTAGTAGTAGTTGTAGTAATAGTAGTGGTATTAATGACAGCTGCAAGAATTTGAGTAGTTATAGTAATAGTAGTAACAATTACAGCAACATTACTACTATTATTTATATCACTATTAGTAGTAGTAGTAGTAGTAGCAGTAGTAGTAGTAGTAGTAGTAGGAGTATTAGTAATAGTAATACTAATAATGGCAGATGCAGGAATTTGAGTAGTTATAATAATAGTAGTAACAATTACAGCAACATCACTACTATTATTTATATCACTATTAGTAGTAGTAGTAGTAGTAGTAGTAGTAGTAGTAATAGTAATAATGGCAGATGCAGGAATTTGAGTAGTTATAATAATAGTAGTAACAATTACAGCAACATCACTTGTATTATTTCTATCACTACTACTAGCAGCAGCAGTAGTAGTAGTAGTAGTAGTAGTAGTAGTAGTAGTAAAGCACAGCCTTCACTCTCCCTTTCTTTCATTCTTGTTCCTGGGAGAGTGATTGTGCAGAGAGAAGGGCTCGTCTCTCTTGACCATTTCCATATTTCTTCTCACGCCCACAATTCCCTCCCGCCCCTCTTCCCCTGTCCTAACCCCCTACCAAAAGCCCCCTCCTGATTCCCCCACTCCCTTCCAACCCCCCTAAACCTTCCCACCCCATGGGAACCCACAAAAAAAAATCCTATATCCTCAGGAATGTTGTATAGCTTACCTGGTTATCCTTCCCTACGAGTGTCCCTCCTCCACCTCCTTCCTCCTCCTCCTCCTCCCTTCGCGTCATCTTCATCTTCTTCTACGGCGTGTGCGTGACCTTGAGGCAACCATCGGCAACCGTCGGCAGCCTCTATCCTATATAAAGGGCCCGGGACTTCCTCCTGCAGCATCAGTTCATCCGAGAACGAGAACCAACGCCATCATGAGATTCGTAAGTAGCTTTTGTCTTCAGACGCTCCATTCGACTCCGGGTGAGGTCGTCGGTCGCCCCACTCGTTTGTGGGGTTTGGGAAGATCCACCTAAAGCCTGAATCCGGTTGTTTTTTTTGGGGAAGTTTATTTTCGTGTGTGTGAAAGTAAAGTGGTTTGGGGTGGGTGTTTGGATGTGATGCATACATTTATGTATATTTAGACGTATGTGTATAATGTGTGTGTGTATATATATATATATATATATATATATATATATATATATATATATATATATATATATATATATATATATATATATATATATATATATATATATATATATAGTGTGCGTATCTAAATATAACTATATCTTCAGCCACAGTATACATATACAGTATATATATATATATATATATATATATATATATATATATATATATATATATATATATATAGAAATGTACTATATGTGTATGAGTGTGTCTTAGGGAGAGAGAGAGAGAGAGAGAGAGAGAGAGAGAGAGAGAGAGAGAGAGAGAGAGAGAGAGAGAGAGAGAGAGAGAGAGGATTCATCCTTAGAAAGTACGATTCCAGAATACAGTAAATTACAACTTCCAGTTCCCTGGAAATCTTTTCAGGATGAAGTTGCAGGCCATACGCCCTCGTATACCCTAGCTCTAACTTCTCTCACCCAGCTAGCCAACTATTTTTTCTAGTTTTCCAAAAGAGTGGCTCAGTTGATGGCAACACTCTCGCGTGCATCGGTGTGATGACTTTAGCGTCACGATGCGGTTTTGATTAGGCTTTTAATTTATATATGAAGCGAGTAATCACGATTGGGAAATAAATCATTTAAGTTTGTAATATATTGTTTATCTTAGAATTTATTTTCGGCTGCATCACATAACACATACGCTCATACAAATGTATGAACGTGTATGTTGAATGTACAGTATATATTTGATTACATATATACATGTATATATATTTATATATATATATATATATATATATATATATATATATATATATATATATATATATATATATATATATATATATATATACATATACACACACACACACACACATATATATATATATATATATATATATATATATATACATACATATATATATATATATATATATATATATATATATATATATATATATATATATATATATATATATATATACAGAATAGTGTCATAAACAAATCTTTATTTTTCATATTCACAAACACACGCACCTATATATATAAATATATATATATATATATATATATATATATATATATATATATATATATATATATATATATATGTATATGTATATATATATATATATATATATATATATATATATATATATATATATATATATATATATATGAGTATGTTTATACAGGGAGAGAAAATTTACTGTACTTTTCAAATCAAATTATATCGCAATTAAACTATAAAAAAAAACATCTTTGTCCTACCTGTACACGAGAAAATAATCCATCTAAAGGAGACACATAATAACCATTAAACTTCAACCTAAAATCCTTATTCCAAAACTGACTTCTCCTATCTCCCTCCTTCAGGTCATCGCCCTCTGCCTCGTCGCCGCGGCCTCAGCCGCCCCTCAGCTCGAAGAGCGCCCCGTGTTGATCCTCAGGGACGACAGAGTCGACCAAGGGGACGGGAACTTCAACTACGCCTTCGAAGCCGACAACGGAATCCAGATGGAGGTTGTTGGAGCCCCTGGAGTTGAGGGCGCCGTCAACATGCGAGGATTCTACCTGTGAGTTTCTTGAGGGGCGCCTTGGTTTACCTGGTGGTGGTGTCAGTGAACTCCTGAGGGAGGATGGGAGGGGCATTTAGTATCTTCATCTTTTTTTTTTTTTTTTTTACTCCTTTTCTGTAGGATTCTTCTTCTCAATGGATTCTAGATTTGATTTCATTTTATCTTCTTAACAGCCCATATCAATTCCTTATAACGTCCATAAATCTATAGTTAATAGCTTATATTATTATTATCATCATTATTATTATTATCATTAGCTAAGCTACAACCCTAGGACAAAAAGCAGGATGATATAAGCCGAAGAGCTCCAACAGGAAACATAGCCCAGTGAGGAAAAGAAATAAGGTTATAAATTTTTATTATTATTATTATTATTATTATTATTATTATTACTACTACTACAACTACGACTACTAGCTAAACTAATATCCTAGTTCGAAATGCAGGATGCTATAAGCCCAAGGGCTCTAACAGGGAAAAGAGCCCAGTGAGGAAAGGAAATAAGGAAACATATAGAACATCCATAACAATACAGTATACCATCTGTACTATATCAACTTCATAAATACTACATAAACTCTATCTTCCTTCTGAAGTAC
>NC_090760.1:40430826-40433326 GCF_036898095.1 Palaemon carinicauda | reverse complement strand
TCTCTCTCTCTCTCTCTCTCTCTCTCTCTCTCTCTCTCTCTCTCTCTCTCTCTCTGAATACGACCACGAACTAGTTAGACAAGATCCTAAAAACTCTATAAAAAAATTTTGCTATTATTATTATTATTATTATTATTATTATTATTATTTGCTAAGTTACAACCCTAGTTGGATAAGCAGGATGCTATAAGTCCAGTGGCGCCAACAGGGAAAATAGTCCAGTGAGGAAGGGAAACGCGGAAAATAAAATATCTTAAGAACAGTAACAACATCAAAATAAATATTTCCTATATAAACTATAAATACTTTATTCATATATAGTATATACATACATATAGTATATATATATATATATATATATATATATATATATATATATATATATATATATATATATATATATAGTCTATATATATACATATGTATATATACTTTATACATATATATATATATATATATATATATGTATACATATATATATATAATACATATATATATATATTTATATATATATATATATATACATATATATATATATACATATATATATTTATATATATTATATATACATACATACATACATATGAAATACTAGAATCTCATGTTGATTTTTGAAAGCATACTCGAATCTTATATGATATTTCTTTAGCTTAAAGCATATTGCAAGGACTGTAGCTGCATGATATGGCTATAAAGATATAAGAAATAGTCTATAATCACAAAAAGATTCTTAGAAACATTCTGAAACAGCCCTGAAAGAACCTGAAAAATCCTATTGAGGCATCGCAAGGATTTTGAAGTCATGCAAGTGTTCAACATAGGATACTGGAGCCATGTTGAATCCTACAAGGATTCTTATCAATATTTTGGAAGCCTGCATGTATTCTAAATAGGATACAGTGCCTGAAAAGAACCGGAAAAGTATGTTTTGACTTCAAAACTATCTTAAGAGGTATTCTGAAACACTAGTATTCTAAGCAAGATACCGGAGCCATCAAGATCTTGTAAAGGATATTGGAGCCTTGTAAGGATTCTTATCAACAATCTGAAAACCTGGGGTATTCTAAATAGAATACAGGAACATCAAAAGAAACAGAAAAGTATATTCTGACTTCACAACTATTTTAAGAAGATTTCTGAAACACTACTATTCTAAGCAGGATACCGGATCCAAAAAGACTATGTGAAGTATATTGGAGCCTTGTAAGGATTCTTATCAACATTCTGAAAGTCTGGGGTATTCTAAATAGAATACAGGAACATGAAAAGAATCGGGAAAGTATATTCTGACTTCACAGCTATGTTAAGAAAATTTCTGAAACACTGGTATTCTAAATAGGATACAGTAGCCATAGAAATTGTGTAAAGCTTACTGGAGCCTTACCAGGATTCATAAAAACTTTATAAAATGCTACATCTATTCTAGATAGAATAATGAAGCCAAAAAGAATCAGGGAAGTATATTGGGGTTTACAACTATTCTTAGAATATATCTAAAACACTACTATTCTAAGCAGCATATTGGCTCTTGTAAGTATTCTTAACTTTATGAAAGCCTGCGTGTATTCTAAATAGAATACAGGAGCATGAAAAGAATTAGGAAAGTATGTTGAGGCTTCATAATTATTTTCAGGTTTCTAAGCAGGATACCGTAGCCAAAAAGACTGTTTACAATATGCAGGGTTGCGGTGGCCGATGTGGTAACGTCCGTGACTGGTGAACGCCAGATTGGGGTTCGCGTCCCGCTGAAACTCGTTAGATTCTTTGGTCGCTGCAACCTCACCATCCTTGTGAGCTATGGAAGGAGTGTTTGGGGGAGCCTATAGGCCTATCTGCTGGGTCATCAGCAGCCATTGCCTAGCCCTCCTTGGTCGTAGCTTGGGTGGAGAGGGGGTTTGGTCACTGATTATATGGTCAGTCTCTAGGGCATTGTCCTGCTCGATAGGGTATTGTCACTGTCCCTTGCCTCTGCCATACATGAGTGGCCTTTAAACCTTTAAAAAAAGGATTCTTATAAGCTTTCTGAAAGCCTGAAAGTATTTTAGATAGAATCAGAAAAGTATATTGGGGCTTCATAACTATTCTAAGTAGATTCCTAAGCAGGACACTGGAGCCATGAAGACCTTTTAAATCATACTGGAGCCTTACAAGGATCCTTAAGCCCTGTCCACACGATCGAGCATGCCCGACGGGCAAACAGTGATACCAGACCACAGTAGGTAGTAAGAATGAGGGTTTATGACGTCAGAAGTGGTAAAACCAAAGGCAGGGATCTGGCAACCAATAGTGTTGCCAGATCCCTGCTGTGGTTTTCCCGCTCCTGGCGTCATAAACCCTCATTCTCACTACCTACTGTGGTCTGGTATCACTGTTTGCCCGTCGGGCATGCTCGATTGTTTGGGCAGGGCTTTAGAAACATCTGGAATCCCTGCAAGCATTCGACCTAGGATACCACAACCTTAAAAGAATCCATACACAATGTTTGTTCCTGATACAGATT
>NC_090760.1:40420826-40425826 GCF_036898095.1 Palaemon carinicauda | reverse complement strand
TAGTTATCTGAACAAATATTAGCTGCTATACTCTGACAATAAACTGTGGTGAGATGCTGTCATCTCTCCAGAGAAGTGGAATATTTGAAAAGATTTCTAATTTGGAATTTATGAACTAGAAATGATTCACCCGTATATGGATAAATGTTTATTATTATTATTATTATTATTATTATTATTATTATTATTATTATTATTATTATTATTATTATTACTTGCTAGGCTACAACCCTGTTTGAAAAAGCAGGATGCTATAAGCCCAGGGACTCCAACAGGGAAAAGAGCCCAGTGAGGAAAGGAAACTTAAGGAAAAATAAATTTCTTAAATATCTCCTATATGAACTATAAAAACTTTAACAAAACAAGAGGAAGAGAAATAAGATAGAATAGTGTGCCCGAGTGTGAATTATAATAAATATTATCTGTCTTTAAAAGTAAGCAAAAACTACGATTTCAAAAAATTTTTCAGTAAGAATGAAATAATTAGTTTTAATCGAAAGCCAAAAATTATCTATTTAGAGACGACATAAAAATGGACATATGTTCTTTGTGCATCTTTTACAATCAATCTGATAATTTATTACTTAAAAATTTATCTTATTTATAGCAAATGAGAGACTGTTATTGTATGGACATGAGTCGTGGTATGACAATGAAACAATATCCAACAGATTTTGTAAATTTGAGAACAAGGATATCAGAAGAATATTATGAGTTAAATGGCTGGACAGGATTAAAAATAAAACTATAAGAGATTACTCAAGAGCCATATGTGGATGAGATCATGGTTAGGGGTAGATGGAGATGGTTTTGGGCAAGTTCTTCGCGCTCACCAAACTTTCAACTGGACTCCACACGGCACTAGAAGAGTTGGAAGACCGAGGCCTACATGGCTGAGGACTATGAGGCGTGAAGTAGGAGATGATAAATGGAGAAGTATTGATTTAAAAGCTCAAGATAGAGATGACTGGAGAAATCTAACAGAGGCCCTTTTCATCAATAGGCGTAGGAGGAGATGATGATGATGATAGCAAATGACAAAAAATTATCAATTAATAAATGTTAAACTGCCAATTCCTTTGAGAGGAAGAAGGCGATAATTACTGTCATTATTTTTACTAGCTAAGCTATAACCCTAGTTGGAAATGCAAGATGCTATAAGTCCAAGGGCTCCAACAGGGAAAATAGCCCAATGAGGAAAGGAAACAAGGAAATAAATAACTAAAACTGTTAAAAATTTGCCGTAAAAAAAAAGGGTAAAAATCCTGGAATAAATGTTGCCAGGAATTTTCCGTTTTAAAAAATGGATATATTGGCGTAAAGGAGTGATATTACTCTCACCAACCCGTAAAAGATCATAACACATTAGGGTAAAATTACGGTCGCCTGTATTTTACAGATATATGGCTGAGAACAGAATATTTTTACGGAGAATTTCCGATTAAAATTAGTGTTTTTAACAGTGTACGAGAGAAGTAATGAACAATTAAAACAAAATATTCCAAGAGCAGTAACAACATTACAATAAGCTTTTATATATATATATATATATATATATATATATATATATATATATATATATATATATATATATATATATATATATGTATGTATATATATATATATATATATATATATATATATATATATATATATATATATATATATATATATATACCATAAAAACTTTGAAAAAAAAAGAGAAAGAGAAATAAGATAGAAAGTGTGCCTGCGTGTACCCTTAAGCAAGAGAAGAAATTAAGAAGAAGAAGAAGAGGGGGAAGAATAAATGGAAGAGGAGGGAGAGAATAATCATGATAAATACAACACATGAGTTACTTTTCTGTACCATGATCTTCCACTGTCTTGTATTAGAGTTCTCTTGCTTGAGGGTACACTTGGGCACACTATTTTATTTTATTTCTCCTCATCTAGATTTTCTTTAAAGTGTTTATAGTTTATATATTAAAGATCTAATGTTATGTTGTTACTGTTCTTGAAAATTTCATTTTCATTGTTCATTATTTCTCATATAGTTTATATATTTCCTTATTTCCTTTCCTCATTGGGCTATTATTCCCCGTTGGAGCCCTTGTGGTTATAGTATCCTGCTTTTCCAACAAGAATTGTAGCTTAGCGTTTAATAATAATAATAATAATAATAATAATAATGATAATAATAATAATTAGGAACTGGAGAATTACGACAACGCCAAACATTCTTAAATTTATTTCCGTCACCAACAAATCACAACGTTTCAAACATCTCTGTGTTCATAATCATGTTCCTGGGTAAAAGAAAGTAAAACAATAAAGAGCAAGCTGTACATAAATATTGTAAACAAACAAATAAATTCTAAGTTAGAATGGGAAAAGGCATAATTAGGCAATCTTCAAAGGAAAGCTAGAAATTTCTTGATTAAGTTGTGGCTTTTTAGATTTTATAAAAATTGACTCTGTTATTCTTATTTCATTTTCATATGAGCCTCTGTATATTATTGAAAAGTTGTCCAAAGAGAATGAACACTTACAATCCATTTCGCAATGGTCTCGTATGCTGGACTGTAAAGGTTTGGACAAGGCTCTGCCAGTTCGGCTGCTAATTCCCTTGTGATCTTGGTAGCGAGAAAAAATGCATTTTTTCGTGGAGCCAATGTAAGCTAATTGGCAATTTGGACAACTTTTGGACAACTTTTCAATAATATACAGAGGCTCATATGAAAATGAAATAAGAATAGCAGAGTCAATTTTTATAAAATCTAAAAAGCCACAACTTAATCAAGAAATTTCTAGCTTTCCTTTGAAGATTGCCTAATTATGCCTTTTCCCATTCTAACTTAGAATTTATTTGTTTGTTTACAATATTTATGTACAGCTTGCTCTTTATTGTTTTACTTTCTTTTACCCAGGAACATGATTATGAACACAGAGATGTTTGAAACGTTGTGATTTGTTGGTGACGGAAATAAATTTAAGAATGTTTGGCGTTGTCGTAATTCTCCAGTTCCTTATTAAACTGAGGTTCCCTTCCACCCGCTCAGTATCGGATAATAATAATTATAATAATAATAATAATAATAATAATAATAATAATAATAATGATAATAATGATAATGATAATAATAATAATAACAATAATAATAATAATAATAATAATAATAATAATAATAATAATAATAATAATAATAAAGAGGAGGATCAATTAGAAATTTTAGTGTAATAATTGCGAATTTTAGCGCAAGAAAAAGGGGATTCGAACCATCTCCTTATAAGGAGCAAGTACATCAGTACTGTCCAGTTGGCGAAACATCCCCGAGCTCATCTTCCGTTTCATAGCGAATGACCTTCCCTTGCTAAGCATCCTTTAGGATGGTACCCTTCATCCTCTCACTCACTGGCTCTCAGTCACTGCCTCTCCCTCCCCTACTCTTCCCCCTCCTCTCCCTTCTCCCAAGCCCCCGTCGCATCCTGGGGTTTCTCACGCCTCTCTCCTTCTCTCTCTCTCTCTCCCTCCCTCTCTCTCTCTTTCCATTCCACTCAGCCTGACGGAGCTATAAAAGGATCACAATTCTTCCCTAGCAGCATCAGTCACCTGCCAGTGCTAGCATCATGAAGTCTGTAAGTACAGCGTTGAAATTCGTTTCTGGTTTTATGTATATATACATATATACATAGTGTGTGTATATATATACATATATATATATATATATATATATATATATATATATATATATATATATATATATATATATATATTTATAATTATGAATATATATCTATATATTTACGTATATATGCATATATATATATATATATATATATATATATATATATATATATATATATATATATATATATATATATATATATATATATATATATATATATATATATATATATATATACATATAAATGTGCAATAGTTTGTCACTTACAGACGTGACTTCCACTTATTCAATTTTCAAGCCACAACAGCTTTTAGAACACCCATTGAAAAAATTACTCTCCGATAAAGGATAACAACTGTTCTGATAAGTGGCTATTAAAACTGTTTTTGACTGAATATCTAAATATACATTTAATACAATTGAAGAACGAAAAACTTACATCTTTAACGTGAATAACTTCAAACTTCTCTCTCCTTCAATCCACTTTGAGTATCCAATACCCTCTGAAGAAATCGTTTTGTTTACATCGCCTTGAACTCTTCTTCTTCTTCTCTCCTTCTTCCATAGGCCGTCGCCCTCCTCTGCCTCGCCGCCATGGCCTTCGCCGCTCCCCAGTTGGACGAGCGTCCCGTGGCCATCTTGAGGGACGAACGCGTCGACCAAGGAGATGGCAACTTCAACTACGCCTTCGCCGCCGACAACGGCATCGAGATGGAGGTGTCTGGTGCCCCAGGGGCCGAAGGAGCTGTCAGCATGAGGGGTTATTACCTGTGAGTGGTCTAATGTTTAACTTGGCTTGTTTTGGGATGTTTCGTTTTCTGGTTATTGCAAGATTGGAATTTTGTCTGGGCAGGTTCAAGTTTTAGTTAAATTTAACAGACTGGGATTTGATCTTGACTGGGTCAAATTACAGACAAATTTAACAGACTGGAATTTGATCTGGACTGGTTCAAGTTACAGTCAAATTCGATAGATTGGAATTTGAACTGGATTGGGTCAATTTACAGTCAAATTTGAAATTGAAATTTGAAATGTAATGGTTCAAGTTCCAGTCGAATTTGACAGATTGGAAGTTGATCCGGACTGGGTCAAATTAAAGTCAAATTTGACGGACTGGAATTTGATAGAGATTAGATCAAGTTCCAATCAAATTTGACAGACTGGAATTTGATCTGGACTGGGTCAAATTACAGCCAAATTTAACAGATTGTTATTTGATCTGAACTAGGTAAAGTTACTGTTAATTTTAACAGATTTAATATGGTAGAGACTGGGTCAAATTATAGTCAAATTTCACAGTCTGGAATTTGATTCGGACTAGTTCAAATTAGT
>NC_090760.1:40360826-40418326 GCF_036898095.1 Palaemon carinicauda | reverse complement strand
TGTGGTGGCCTGGATTTTGGTGACCTGGTGGAAGCGTCCTTGCCTGGTGGTTGCCAGACTGGGGATCGAGTCCCCGCTTAAACTCGTTAGTTCCTTTGGTCGCTGCAAACTCACCATTCTTGTGAGCTAAGGAGTTGCGGTTTAGGGGAGCCTATAGGTCTATCTGCTGAGTCCTCAGCAGCTACTGCCTGGCCCTTCTTGCTCCTAGCTTGGGCGGTCTGGCTTGGGAGAGCCTTTAGTTATATCTGCTGAGTCATCAGCAGCCATTGCCTGGTCCTCCTTGGTCCTCGCTTGGATGGAGAGGGGGCTCAGGCGCTGACCAAATGATATGGTCAGTCTCTGGGGCATTGTCCTGCTTGATAGGGCAATGTCATTGTCCCTTGCCTCTGCCATTCATGAGCGGCCTTTAAACCATTAGATATGTGTGTTTTGTTGGCTTGTGTACGTATGTCTGGTTTTCATTATCCAGCTTTCCCTCGAATAGATTTTTCCCTGTTGGAGCCCTTGGGCTTATAGCATCTTGCTTTTCCAACTGGGGCTGTAGCTTAGCTAATGATAATAATAATAATAATAATAATAATAATAATAATAATAATAATAATAATAATAATCACTTTCACCGCAGCATTACGTACATGAACTGCAAAATCACGATAAGACCTGGAGTCAGGTAGCTTCTACAAAGAGGGTAACGGTATCAACAAATGAATGACTCCACCTATTTGACTCGAGTTCAGAGGGTGAGGCATAGCCTTTGCAACGGCGCCTCAAATAATCTGGTTATTTGAGTTTACCGTTCTTTTATACTGTTTTGCCTTTTTTTTTACATCAGGTTTGATATTTTTCTTTTAATTTTCTTTCACTGAATAAAAATAATCCAATTATTTTCTTTCTCGTGAGGTTGTTGAATATAAATTAATTCGTGTCTTTCTTTTCTATATTCCTGGCAAACCCACGCCCCCCCCCCCAAAAAAAAAGGGTAATATCTTATTCAGGATTTTTAAAAAAAAATATAGTTTACACTTCCCCCATTGTGTCTATTTATAATGTTTATTTTAAAGGTTTAAAGGCTACTCACGAATGGCAGAGGGAAGGGACAGTGACATTGCCCTATCAGGCAGGACAATGCCTAGAGATTGACCATATTACATATGATCAGCGCCTGACCCACTCTCCACCCAAGCTAGGACCAAGAAGAACCAGGCAATGGCTGCTGATGACTCAGAAGATAGACCTATAGTCTCCCCCAAACTCCTATCCTTAGCTCACGAGGATGATAAGGTTGCAGCGACTAAAGAAACTAACGAGTCTGAACGGGACTCAAAACCCGGTCCGGCAATCACTGGATCTAAAAATATCACTGAGGGAAATATATTGCCGTATATTTCTTCTTTACAGAGGCAAATATATTGCCATATATTTCTTCACTGAGGCAAATATATTGCCATATATTTCGTCTTTACTGAGGCAAATATATTGCCATATATTTCGTCTTCACTGGGGTAAATATATTGCCATATATTTCGTCTTCATTGAGGCAAATATATTGCCATATATTTCTTCTTCACTGAGGCAAGTATATTGCCATATATTTTTTCATCACTGAGGCAAATATATTGCCATATGTTTCGTCTTCACTGAGGCAAATATATTGCCATATATTTCTTCTTCACTGAGGCAAATATATTGCCATATATTTCTTCTTGACTGAGGCAAATATATTGCCATATATTTCTTCTTCACTGAGGCAAATTTATTGCCATATATTTCGTCTTCACTGAGGCAAATATATTGTCATATATTTCTTCTTCACTAAGGCAAATATATTGGCATATATTTCTTCTTCACTGAGGCAAATATATTGCCATATATTTCTTCTTCACTGAGGAAAATATATTGCCCCATATTTCTTCTTTAATTTCATTTTTCCACTTACTGTATTTTTCTAAGCTCACTTTACTTTCCAATTCTTCATTCCAATTTTCAGTGTCCCACTTTCTGGTTTTGGATTTTATTTCTATCTTGGTCATTCTTCTCATCTGCCTTATAAACAAATTTAATTCATGTAGGTACTTTGCTGTTTGTTTCCACCATCTTTCTCCTTTTTCATTAATGTCCTGGATTATTGTTTTGTGTATTTTGTTCTTCCCATTCATGATACAGTTTGTGTACTGCAGCTTCCCACCCGTCATCCTCGTTTTCATAGAAGATACCTCTATATCTCCTCGTAAGGTAATATTAGCTGTACTTCTAGGGCCACCTATATGTTTTCCTATATACCTCATTCTCTAACCTGTGTAGTCTCTTTATTTCAGTTTGATAAGAAGTGATAGGCCTACTTTTTGAACAGGGAAAACAGAAGAAAGGGCAAAAATAAGGAAACCAAATCACCAAACCAATTTTAAGAAATAAAACAAATGACTTGAGTTTGAACATGAACTATATTTTCGCATTTTTACAATTTCATCACACCGCATTTACACATTTAACAGAGCATTAGTTAAATTAAGAAGTGGAGTCCCTGGAACGTCTGGAACAGTCCCTGGAACGTTTAGAACAGTGCCTGGAACGTCTGGAACAGTTTCTGGAACACCTCCTTCACAACTGGAACATCTGGAACGTCGTAATGTCTAGTTGAGACGACGTCCCTGGTTGTCGAACTGGACTCCCTGTCGGCGGAATTCCTCGGCTATTTCCAGCAGTTCGAAGACGTGTTCTGGAAGGGGATGAGGTGTCGGCAGGATATCGCTGGAAGGCTGGAATCCAGCGGCGTCAGCTACGAATTCCACTCGGGCCACTCCTCCGCTTTCCAGGGGAAGTCTGAAAGGAGACAAAATCTTTATTTGTGCTCAAGTAATTCCTTTAGATTTGCTTTCGGTAAACAATTCATGAAACTAATGTTATCTTTCTTTATTTCATGAAATGTTATTTTCTTAGAGAAGAAGTATTTCATGAAATGTAAACAGACACAAGTCAAAGCAAGACGAACGTTCCAGATCCTCCTTTGACAAATCACTCACACGTAGAATCCTCTCATGCCGACGGCGCCCTCGGCTCCAGGGGCGCCCACCACCTCCATCTCGAGGCCGTTGTCGGCGGCGAAGGCGTAGTTGAAGTTACCGTCGCCCTGGTCGACTCTGTCATCCCGAAGGAGGGCCACGACGCGGTCCTGGGTCTGTGCGGAGGCCAGGGACACGGCCAGGATACCGAAGAAGGCAATGATCGCCTGAGAGATAAAGAAGACGTTTGTGGATAATTCAAAGTTAAAGGAATCTTTAATTCAAGTCTTCAAATAAAGTAATCTTATAAGTTTTGGACCTTTGATTCAGGAAAATTGTTCAACTATATTTTGATCTTCGAAACTATAGTCACTTCAATAATAATAATAAAGAATCTCAGAGTTTGAGAGCTCTAAAGGGCCCCTAGCTCTTAAGAATATGGCCTAATAATATGTATAAATGTGATCTTTTGTGTTGTAACACATTACACTTTTTGCCTTAAGAAAATTCCCATTTAATTTGTAGTAATAATATCCATCTATTAATAGAATTTGATCCTTCAAATACTAAAATCTTCCTCTGGAAGACCTGAGCTTGAACTCATATGGCGGAAAATCTGGTTTCACTTACTGAGTTCATGATGCTGGATGTCTCAGATGACTGATGCTGCCAAGATGAGTCTCGGGTCCTTTTATACCTCCATCAGGAGGCTTGAGATGGGTTGAGGGGGGCGGGGGTGAGGTAAAGGTAGGGCAAAAGGTAGAGTGAAACATGTTTCCTCAGGAGATCAAAAGGCAACATTCTACGAGGACCACTTTTCAGAAGGTCATCTACTAGAGGCTAGATGACAAGACTAAAATGACCTCAGGAGATGTTTGACCAGCGAAAAAGAAACCTGTATTTATCATGAGTTAAATAATAGAAAAGAAAATGGGAATCGAATCTTAATAAATCCTTGAGAACCAGAACTAAACCGTTAGACTATTAATATTTACTTGATGAGGTTCTTACTATTCTTCTTCTTTTTATTAAGATTTTCGTATCTGTTATTTGTTTTATATAGTGATAAAAAAGGATAATAGATTCAAGATTAAGGCGAATTCATTGACGTCAGAAAAGGAAAGGTCACTGACATTAAATGTCAGTATCATAATGGTCCCTGTCAGTAGGTACCAGCATCTATAGTACCACAGAGAATAAAAGGATGTAGGAATTGTAACAGTGTCTCCCAAGACTTCCGAGAAAAGGAGACCACTGCCATTTTAGCTCCACTACTCTTCAAAAACTAATTGACACTTTATTTCTTTTTTTATCATAGACCTTTCCTCCCTAGAATAGGGCGACGCCACAGAAGTTTAGCCTTCAAAAATCTCAGCAAGTCTTTTGGAGTTGCAAGCCACACACAGATCAGATTTATTATAAACACGTTGGTTGAGAGAGAGAGAGAGAGAGAGAGAGAGAGAGAGAGAGAGAGAGAGAGAGAGAGAGAGAGATTTAAAAGCATTTTGTAAGTTATGTAGAGCGAGAAAGGCCAAATCATTGAGGTAAAATACATCTATGTTTTTATACATACGCACACAAGTACATACAAACACACATATGTAATATATATATATATATATATATATATATATATATATATATATATATATATATATATATATATATGTGTGTGTGTGTGTGTGTGTGTATGTATGTATACTTAATATATCTATAGACACACACACACACACACACACACATATATATATATATGTATATATATAACATTATCTCCCATAGCTCGTCCTCACACACCCACCCACACACACACATTATATATATATATATATATATATATATATATATATATATATATATATATATATATATATATATACACTATATATTCATATCAACATTTATGCCACAATAACTCAGTAAGGCCATATTCGAATATTTATATTTTCCAACTGGAGATATATTTTTTTCAATTTCAATTTTATTGTTTTGGTTCATTGCTTCTGTTGTTCATATTAAACAGATAAATTATCTTGACTGAGGGTACATTTAGGCACAATATTCCATCATATTTTTCTACTTTTTTTTTAATGTAACAGAAATTAGGCTCAATCTTTCTTTGCTATGAAATACAATCGTTCTAGTTTATCGTCATCTGCTGATCGTTCCTTTAGGGTTTATTTTTTTTTAAATGTTATGTGTCTTGATCACTGCTTTTATCTATGTATGGTGTTCATGTATAAATATATCGTTTTATAGAGTTCATGCATAAAGGTATATGCTAACCATAGCTGCATGAGCTACATATGAACCAACTGATCATATTTTGTTAATAGTTTAAAAACCTAAAAGAATCTGTTTACATTCCTTCCCTCTGTAGAATCAGGAAAGAAAACCTTTCGACTGTTAATGAATAGAAATACCACTGAAATATTCAAATAATTAGCTTTTAAGTAAAATCATAGAATGATATTCTATATAAATACTTCATTTCCTTTGACGTATGATGAAAATTATTATTGACTTCCTCACTATGTAAGGAAATTTATCCATACATATTGTTGGCAATTCTGGTCTTCCCCCCCCTCCTCCTCTTCCCCCCCCCCCCTCCCCCCCTGCTCTTCGGCCTGTAAGTTTTTACCAATGCTATAGCCAGAAATATCTCCCCAATATGTCTAATTCTACCAAAGTGATTCCTATGTAAACCGTATTTTTTTAAATATCCCATCTATTTTAGTATTCTCACAGTAAACCATATAAACAAAATTCTTTTGTATTATAATAGCAAAGAAAGAAACTAAGATTTTTTCAATCAATAAATTGGCATTTCGGTGGTTTTTAAATGTACCAATAGATGGCCTCAGGGAGCCCTTTTTGAGAATAAAATAATGGAAAATTCGGCTTTCGAAAAACAATGACGTAAGTACCGCGTGATTATTTCAGCCAATGGGATCACTCCATTTGGAACTTGTCAACGCTTCAGCCAATAGGAACACGTTCTACTGGGAAACTATCAAGATAGGTGGTTTACTCTTTCAATTGACTAAAAAAGGCAAAGGCCAGTTTATGAATTGCTAGTTACGAATTCATTGGAATATTTCTTTTACGAATGATTCTATATAATAAAATATGGGATATAAGTATTATTGGGAATTTAATAAAGACAAAAATGTACCTTGTAAATTTTGTAAACAGGACAAAAGTCATAAGTTGTATTATTACATTATGGAATGTAAAGAATTTGATGGAATCAGAAATGATCCCATTGCAGACCTGTATGAACAAATATGTTTTGTAATTAATAATAATAATAAAATAACTGATTTTATTAAAAAATGTAAGGGAAACCATATTGTATTTTAAAATAGAATAACTGTGTTATTTTTTTTTTTACTTTTATTAAGAAAATATACAGTTTACAAGTTCATTTTTACAAATACATATTTATATAAACATATGATTTATATTTTGATATTGGTTTTCCTGATGTGGTTTATTATTCATCATTAACATATACTAACATTAGGTTATTGGGAAAGGGAAAATATATGAACACTATACTTACCTTTTGATGTAAATTATCAATAAAATTTTTGAATTGAATTGAATTGAATAATAAAATACACACACACACACACACACACACACACACACACACACACACACATATATATATATATATATATATATATATATACATATAATGTATGCAAGGTTTAGTAATATTCATAATCGTATAATAATGATGTAATTCAACACATTGGTTTTGTAGTTCAAAAGTCAAAATTGAAATATCAAACAAACGGTTTGATTTTAAACCAAACGTATTTTGTTGGGTTTCAATAAATTTCTTCAAAATATATGAAATATACTTTGCTTTATATATTATATATTATATATCATATATTATCATGAGTGATACAGAATATCATTAGATATTAGATATTCACGATTCGTTTTGATATTAGTTAACTGGCTGCTGTAAAACAATTGCAATAATCAGTATAAAGTTTAACTGAAAAAAAAAAAAACTTTATTTATATCCATATCCATAGATCTGTTTTGAATTTTGAATTGATGGGAGATTATGAATAATTTCCTAATATTATTATGAAATTATTAACAAATTTATGGACAAAAAAAAACAATTTCTTGTGGCCATTAAGATATGGTGTTCTTGAGCCTTCACTATCTTGTTATATTAAAATGATTCTATGTAAACCGTATATTCTAAATACCCCATTCATTTTATGCTCTCACAATAAAGTATATAAACAAAATATTTATTATAATACCAAAGAAACAAAGTTCTTTTTCGATGAATAAATTTGCATTTCAATAGTATCTAAATGTACCAATAGATGGCCTCAGGGAGGCCTTTTCGAGAATAAAATAATGGAAAATTCTGCTTTAGAAGAACAATGACGTAAGTATCATGTGATTATTTCAGCCAATGGGAGCACTCCTTTTAGGACTTGTCAACGCTTCAGCCAATAGGAACACGTTCTACTGGTAAACTACTAAGAAAGGTGGTTTACTCTTTCAATTGACTAAAAGAGGCAAAGGCCAGTTTATGAATTGCTAGTTACAAATTCATTGGAATATTTCTTTTGCGAAGGATCTCGTATAATAAATTATATATATAAAATGTATAAAAGGTTGGTAATATTCTTAATCATGTAAAATTATTTAATTTATCACATTTGTTTAGTGGTTAAAAGGTCAAAATTGAAAAATCAAACGAAAGGTTTGATTTTAATTCAAACGTATTTTGTTGTGTTTCAATAAACATCTTTAAATTATATGAAATATACTTTGATTAACATATTATCACCTTTGACATAACTTTATTATGCTGAAGAATAATACTGAATATTATTAAACCTTATATATTCACGATTCGCTTTGCAATAAGTTTCATGACTGCCGTAAAACAATAGGATATTGTAAAAAAATACACATGGTGTTTATATCCATATCCATGTATCTGTTTTGAATTTTGAACTAATTGGAGATTGTGAATAATTTCCTAATATTATTATGAAATCGTTACCAAATTTCTGAAAAAAAAAAAATCCTGTGGCCATGAAAATATGGTGTTCTTGACCCTTCACTATCTTGAGTTACCAGAAAGCAATCCTTTGCATTAATCAGATGCAATTAAAGTATCACCAATGTTAGTGCTTTTACATAGATGAATGGATGGAGTGAAGAAAGCTCTGGGTGATGGGAGGATAGATGTGAGAGAGGCAAGATAGAGTTCTAGAAATAGGAATGAATGGTGAGCGACTGGTGACCACTGAGGCAGCAGCAGTAAGGAATTCAGTATATGAAACTTCACTTATGGTAGATGACGGAGGAGGGTGAGCTGTGGCACCCTAGCAGTACCAATAAAACTCGGCTGAATCCCTCGTCAGGCTGAGAGGAGCGAAGAGAAAAAAAAGTCCCCATTTGTTACTTTTTTTTTATGTCGGCTATCCCCCAAAATTGGGCTAAGGGCCTTGGTAAATAGAATAGAACGTAGATGATAACAGTAGAAGCAAATGAATGTCTCCTCTGAGAAGGGTACACCAGAATAGATGACAAGAATCAGAAAAAATAATCATACCAAAAAATCGTATAAAATAAAACAAATGACGTAAGTTTCAACATATAATATATTTACGCATTTTTACATTTACATCACACCCGCATTTACACTTTTAACAGAGCCTTGGTTAAGTTAAGAATTCGAGTCCCTGGAACGTCTGGTTCAGTGCCTGGAACGCCTCCTTCAAATCTGGAACATCTGCAACATCGTAGCGTCTAGTTGAGGCGACGTCCCTGGTTGTCAAACTGGACTCCCTGTCGGCGGAATTCCTCGGCGATTTCCAGCAGTTCGAAGACGTGTTCTGGAAGGGGATGAGGCGTAGGCAGGATATCGCTGGAAGGCTGGAATCCAGCGGCATCGGCCACGAATTCCACTCGGGCCACTCCTCCGCTTTCCAGGGGAAGTCTGGAAAGGAACAAAATCTTTATTTGTGCTCAAGTAATTCCTTTAGATTTGCTTTCAGAAAACAGTTCCTGAAACTCATGTTAAAGTATGTCTTTCTTTATTTCAGGAAATGTTATTTTCTTATAGAGGAAGTATTTCATGAAATTAGACAGACTCTAGTCAAAGCAAGACGAACGTTCCAGATCCTCCTTTGACAAATCACTCACACGTAGAATCCTCTCATGCCGACGGCACCCTCGGCTCCAGGGGCGCCCACCACTTCCATCTCGAGGCCGTTGTCAGCTGCGAAGGCGTAGTTGAAGTTGCCGTCGCCCTGGTCGACTCTGTCATCCCGAAGGAGGGCCACGACGCGGTCCTGGGTCTGTGCAGAGGCCAGGGACACGGCCAGGATACCAAAGAAGGCAATGATCGCCTGAGAGAAAGAGGAAGAAGATATTTGTGTTTAATTCAAAGTTAAAGGAATCTTTAATTCAAGTATGCAAATAAAGTAATCCCTATAAGTTTCGAACCTTTGATTCAGGAGAATTGTTTAACTATATTTTGATCCTTGAAACTATAGTCACTTTAATACTAAAAATAAAAAATCTTAGAGTTTGAGAGCTCTAAAGGGCCCTCAGCTCTTAAAAATATGACCTAATAATTTTTATGAATATGATCTATTGGGCTGCAACATATTACACTTTTAGCCTTAACAAAATATTCCCATTTAATTTGTAGCAATAATATCCGTCTATTCCTAGCATTTGATCCTTCAAATCCTAAAATAGATGACCTGAACTCGAAGCTGCCTCGTAGGACAGAAAATCTCGTGTTTCACTTACTGAGTTCATGATGCTGGATGTCTCAGATGACTGATGCTGCCAAGATGAGTCTCGGGTCCTTTTATACCTCCGTCAGGAGGGTTAAGATGAGATGAGGGGGGCTGGGTGAGGGAGAGGTAAGGTAAAAGGTATGGTAAATCATGTTTCCTCAGGAGATCCATATGCAACATTCAACAAGGACCACTTTTCAGAAGGTCATCTACTAGAGGCCAGATGACAAGACTTAAATGACCTCGGGAGATATTTGACTATCGAGAAAGAAACCTGTATTTGTCATGAGTTTTATATTGATAAAAATAAATTTTATGTTAATGAATCTTTCATAGCCGGAATCAAACTGTTAACAACTAATGCTTATTCAATAATGTGTATTTTCTTCTTCGTCCCTTTTCAAGATTTCCGTTTCTGTTATTCGCTTTACGGAATGTTGAAGAAGGATGATTTGTTTTACATTCAGGCGGATTAATTAATGTCACCAAAAGAAAGGTCGTTGGCAGTAAATATCAATATTGAAAAGGGAACCTATCGATAGGTACAGGCAACCACAGTACCAGACAGATTGAAAGGGTGTAGGGGTTGCAACAGCATCCCCTAAGATTTTTGACGAAAATAAGAGGCCTCTGCCATCTTAGTCCCTTGAGAAACTAATGGATATTTTGTTCTTCTGGTTTACCATAGACCTTTCCTCCCTAAAATTGGACGACGATAGAAAAGTTTAGCTTCCAAAAATCTGAGCAAGTCCTTTGGAGTTGCAAGCCACACACAGATGTATTATAAGTAGGCTGGGTGAGAGAGAGAGAGAGAGAGAGAGAGAGAGAGAGAGAGAGAGAGAGAGTCTAAAAGCACAGCGAGAAGGTCAAATACTAGAGGTAAAATACCGCTATGTATTTATACACATTCGCACACGTACATACAAACACTTACATGTAATATATATATATATATATATATATATATATATATATATATATATATATATATATATATATATGTGTGTGTGTGTGTGTGTGTGTGTGTAAAACAATAATAAATCATTGGTGTTCCAACATATCTTATGAATAATATAAGTAAAGAGGTTTATTAGCCGGTAATACCATATTCAAAAATCTATATTTTCCAATTGAAAATATATTTTTCTTGATTTAGATTCAAGGTTTTAATTCATTGCTACTGTTATTGCTCTAATTAAACAGATATATTCCCTTGCTTAATGGTAAACTTGGGCACACTTTTCTATCTCATTTCTCTATCTCTTGGTTTTTTAAAGTTTTTATAGATTGTATATGAATGATCTATTTTAATGCTGTTACTGTGCTTAAATATTTGATTTTAATTGTTTACTATTTCTCCTGTAGTTTATTTCCTTATTTACTTTCCTCACTGAGCTATTTTTTTATTGGAGCCCTTGGACTGGTAGCATCCTGCTTTTCCAACTAGGGTAGTAGCTTAGCTAATAATAATAATAATAATAATAATAATAATAATAATAATAATAATAATAACGAGAGAAGTCAGAGATTGGAGTCGTCCATGTCCTAAGATCTATCTGTGGTGGAAATTTCGTCAAAATCCGTCTTCAAAATGCAAATCCGGATCTAGAATCCGGAACCTCTCCAAAATTGGATGGGGTCGTCCATGACCTAAGATATTTCTGTGGTGAAAATGTCGTCAAAATATGTTGAGTAGTTTTGACGTAATCCTGTCCGCAGACACACAGACAAATAGATAAATGAATAAACCAACTTGAAAACATAACCTCATCCCAACTCAGTTGGCGTAGGTAACAAAATCAACAACGATAATGATAATAATAATAATAATAATGATAATAATAATAATAATAATAATAATAATGTGTCCCTCTAAAATACTTATAATTTGTAGGTTGGTTTTAACAGATTTAGTGAATCCACCATTTTTAGCACTCCATATCATGACAAAATAATAACGATATTCCATTCTGTAATAAAGATAAAGACCTATCCTTTGCTGAAATTTTTTTTTAACTTTTATTTAAAATAACAAAATACAATATTTACATTTTGTCAATTAAATAGTTGAACACAGGAATTCCTTTGTAACAAGTTTCTTCAATTTTTCCTTATACAAAATTGAAATTAAAACACATTTACTCTCACATGCTGAGAGGTGAATCAGTTCTGCCAATATTGAAGAAAGTTATCCGTTGTTTAACTGGAATATAATATGGGAAAATTTAAATAATAAGTGGATTGATCCAGTAAATAGAGGTATGTTGTTTAAATACAGCCACGAAATCTTAGCTACAAAGAATTCAAATTCAAATTCAAATTCAAAAAAATTTATTGACATATAGATACATTAAATGGGATGTATCAGCATGCTAATGCATCCCCAACAAAACTTATTACAATGCTCCTTTATCTATTCCAGTAAAACCTAGGAAACTTGTTAACAATTTTTTTTTGTGATATTATTATTTAAGACAAAGCAAACTTGCTCATTAACACTATTAATAGGAACATTTCTAAATTCCCTAAGTTTATCACATTCTAACATATAATGATGTAGAGTATGCGAGTATGCTTCACCACACAATCTACAGGGTATACCATCACCATCAATATATTGCCAACAATAATTATACCAAAGGATAGGTTATTTATGATGAATATTACAGACAGTTATTTGTGTAATAATTGTGGAGAGTCTGAAACAATTTTACACTTAGTATATTTTTGTTGATTTAGAAGAACAGTTGTGAATTGGATTAAAACATTTTTTAAAAAAGGTTTGTAAAATACATATAGATAGCTTTTTGAAGGTTTTAAAACTGGATTTTCAGGCCTATTCTAAAAGAGACAGAAATACAGCAATGTTATTAATAAGTGAATTTATAATTGGGATCTGGTACCTCCATAAGGTGATGCCCTCAGCAGATGAATTAAGTTTGATCTCCTTTATTAAAAATAGAATATTCAAGACAAGATCTATATTGTTAGAGTCACTAAAGGATAAATGTCTTTTACATTTCACTAAAAAATATGTTAATTTCGAGAAAAATTAATAACATTGTGTAAGTGAGAAATTCCTTAATGATAATTAAAGTTTAAAGTATATAAATTATAGTAATCATTATTCATTGCATTATCAACAAGTCTTGTTTTATTATGTTCTGTAAATATTTATCTAAGTGACATGTTAACCCTGGATAGGTACGGTGGGTCGTTTGCGACCCCGAGCGTAAAAAAAAAACAGGTTTTTCTCACGTGACTCACCCCTGTGACTGAATTTGTGGGTGATCGACCTGCAGGAGGTGTCTCCCCTACACGCTCTAGTAGTGTCCAGATGTGCATTGCTGTAGCTGTACTCCTTCCCCGATTTCTGAGACGCATCGGGGTCGTTCGCGTCCGAGTTTACCCTTCTGAGGTAGTTTGCATAATTATCAAAGTTATTACGTATTATGAAATTGTCGTAGAATGGTGCAACTTGTATAGGTTATCAGTTGTGGAAAGTCTTGGTGGATTGTTTGGCTACCATGTGCATGTTTTTTTTTTTAGTTAAAATGTCGTTCATCACCACGAGGACCATTTTACCGCGAGTGCCCCTTTTTCATTTTTTTTCATTTTTTTGCCAAGTCATTTTTCCGTAAGATATTGCCAAATAGTGTCGTAAAACTTTTGCTTGTTTAGTGTTGGAAAGTGTGTCTAGATGATCTGGCTACCCATGCATGACTTTGTTTTTGTCAAATACGACGTAGTTATTGGTATATTGGGTATTTAACTGCGGTTACCAATTTCTGTTTTTTTTCAATATTTGTAAAAATTACTACGTAGTAAGGAATTGCCGTATATTATTCATTTTTTTTTCATGTTTATGTGTTAGAAAGTGTGCCTTGATTGTTGGGCTAACACGTGCATGTCTTTTTTTTTATCTGAGATGTCGTATATTAGAATGTCGGGCATTTTACCGCGAGTGTCCCTTTTTCATTTTTTTTCATTTTTTTGCCAAGTCATTTTTCCGTAAGATATTGCGAAATAGTGTCGTAAAACTTTTGCTTTTTTAGTGTTGGAAAGTGTGTCTAGATGATCTGGCTACCCATGCGTGATTTTGTTTTTGTCAGATACGACGTAGTTATTGGTATATTGGGTATTTAACTGCGGTTGCCAATTTCTGTTTTTTTTTCAATATTTGTAAAAATTTACTACGTAGTAAGGAATTGCCGTATATTATTGATTTTTTTTTCATGTTTATGTGTTAGAAAGTGTGCCTTGATGGTTGGGCTAACACGTGCATGTCTTTTTTTTTATCTGAGATCCCGTATATTAGAATGTTGGGCATTTTTCCGCGAGTGCCCCTTATTATTTGTTTTGCATTTTTTTGCTTAGTCATGTTACCGTAAGGAATTGGCAAGTAGTGTCGCAAAACTTATATTTTTATAGTGTTGGAAAGTGTTTCTAGATGATCTGGCTACCCATGCCTATTTTTTTTTTAGCCAGATATGGCATATATATAAGTATGTGTTCGATTTTCCTGTGATTGCTATTTTTTCGTTTTTTCCCATTTCTTTCAAAATTACTACGTACTAAGGAACTATCACAGAGTAATATTTCATTTATATGTTTATTTGTCGGAAAATATGCCTTGATGGTTTGCCTAGCACGTGGCTGAAATTTTTTTTTTTCTGAAATGCCGTATATTAGAATGGCCATTTTTCCACGAGTGCCCCTTTTTATTTGTTTTGCATTTTTTTGCTTAGTCATGTTACCGTAAGGAATTGGCAAGTAGTGTCGCAAAACTTATATTTTTATAGTGTTGGAAAGTGTTTTTAGATGATCTGGCTACCCATGCCTATCTTTTTTTTAGCCAGATATGGCGTATATATAGGTATGTGTTCGATTTTCCGGTGATTGCCATTTTTTCGTTTTTTCTCAATTCTTTCAAAATTACTACGTACTAAGGAACTATCACAGAGTAATGATTCCTCTAGATGTTTATTTGTCGGAAAATTTTGTTTACTTTTTTTTTGATTGAATATCATCAAATTTTTTTAGCTAAAATATTGTTTTACATTTTTTTTTTCGATTTTATTTCCCTTCAAAAAAATTTTTTTGGGTCAGAATTTTAATTTTATAAACGTAAAATAATCGACAATTATCCAGCAACCCACCATACAATTTTTATGCATATCCAATAATAATTAGATTAGTAAATAACACCTTGAAATTGACATACCCTTCCTACATTTCAAGTGGCAGATTAGGGAGTCTGAGTCAGTGTGGTTGGCGGCCATTTTGTGGACATATCCGAAGCGTAAGCTGCCCTATCTATATATATTCTTGTTCCCTATAGAATTTGTGATATTTTGGTATATTTTTACCTGCATAAATATCATATTATATATTAAATATATGTATTTTTTTACGAAATTTCCAAGTACTCAAAAAATTACCTTTAGATATGGCCCCTGATATAAATGTAATTTACAAAATAATGAAGATTTTTTTACATATTTCTATTTTAGGATAACATATGTTTATTCCCTAAAAAAATTAGCCACTTCCTATTTCATTTGGGTACCCAAAAAAATTCATGAAATTTGGACAATTTTTTTTGGCCAAAAAAAGTTACCCTTTTTTTCTCATTTCAGATCTTCACCTCCATGGGTCTGACTTCATCCAAAA
Organism: Palaemon carinicauda; assembly: GCF_036898095.1. Lineage (NCBI taxonomy): Eukaryota > Metazoa > Arthropoda > Malacostraca > Decapoda > Palaemonidae > Palaemon > Palaemon carinicauda. The sequence goes on along the minus strand of NC_090760.1, from coordinate 40,402,848 downwards.
TACATCAAGATGTGTCCTAAACATTCAAGAATCAATTCCTAAAAGGATTTGTGTATATATGTATAAACTTTTTTTTTATGAATTTTTATGTCAGGTCTTTTTTTTTTCTACTTAATTTTTTAAAATATTTATAATAAATAGTTTTTCTGCAGATGAGTAGTATTTATCTTTACAGTTGTTTTAAGCATTCATTGAAGTTTTTTTTGGCAAAAGAAAAAAGGAGGTTACTGCAAAAACTGATTTTTCAAGAATTTTTTTTGGCGTCGGGGTCGTTCGCGTCCGAGTATACCCTTAAAGGGGTGTCCGAGGACCGTACCTATCCAGGGTTAATATATGTAAACTATTCATTATAAAACACATCAGGAAAACCAATATTAAGTATATATGTTTATATTATAAATATGTATTAGCAAAAATGAACTTGTAAACTGTATATTTTCTTAATAAAAGTTAAAAAAAATAAAATTATATAGTCAGGAATTTCTCTCCGATATTTTTAATTCTACATAAAAATGAATCTAATGTACACTGCATCTCTTGAATATTCCATTCATTTTAATGCTCTCACAATAAAGTATATAAACAAACTATTTTTCATTATAATACCAAAGAAACGAACAAAGATTTTTTAAAGGAATAAATCAGCATTAAAATAGTATTTAATTGTACCAATAGATGGCCTCAGGGAGGCCTTTTCGAGAGTAAAATAATGGAAAATTCCACTTTCGATGAAGAAAGGACGTAAGCATAGCGTGATTATTTCAGCCAATGGGAGCACTCCCTTTGGAACTTGTCAACGTTTCAACCAATAGAAACACGCCCTTCGGAACTTATCAATGCTTCAGCCAATAGGAACACGTTCTACTGGGAAACTATCATGAAATGTGGTTTGCTCTTTCAATTGATTAAAAGAGCCAAAAGCCACTTTACGAAGTACCTGTTACAAATTCATTGGAGTAATTCTTTTGCGAATAATCTTATATAATAAAATATATATATAAAATGTATGCAAGGTTAGGTAATATTCTTAATCATGTAATAATGATGTAATTCAAAACATTGGTTTTGTAATACAAAAGTCAAAATTGAAATATCAAGGGAAAGGTTTGATTTTAATGCAACCGTATTTTTTTGTTTTTCAATAAATATTTTTAAAGTATATAGAAAATGTTATTATATACTACATATTCACGATTCTTTTCACAATTAGTTAAATGGCTACCGTAAAAATAATTACGATATTCAGATCAAAGTTTAACAGAAAAAAAAATATATATATTTATATCCATATTCATGGATAGGTTTTGAATTTTGGGAGTTTGTGAATAATTTACTAATATTGTTATAAAATTATAAACAAATTTATGGAAAAAAAAGTAATTTCTTGTGGCCATGAATATGGTGTTCTTGAGCCTTCCCTATCTTGTGTTACCTGAAAACAATCCTTTAATCAGACGCAACTAATTCATCTACGAAATTTGTGCCACTTGCATAGTATGTGGGTTAGGTTTAGGTCTAAAACAACATTAGATCCTTCTCTTCCATAACATTTGCAATGAAAACTTTGAAAAAGTCCTGTGGAAACATTTCAGGCCTAATTATTAATCCATGTGCAATGTTGTGTTGGCCTATTGGTAACGTCCTTGCCTAGTGATCGCCAGACTGTGGTTCGAGTCCCGCTCAATTAGCTAGTTCTTTTAGTTGCTGTAACCTCACCATCCTTATGAGCTAAGAATGCGATGTTTGAAGGAGCCTATAAGTCTTTTGCTGAGTCATCAGCAGCCAGTGCCTGGCCCTCATTGGTCCTAGCAAGGGTTGAGAGGATTTTTGGGCTCTTATCATATGTATTTATGGTCAGTCTCTAGGGCATTGTCCTGCGTGATAGGGCAATGCCCCTAAAACCATAAAAAAAGATATTACAAAATCCTCTTGAATCCATAGTTGATTTGCTGATATTCCATTTTCTCTACCTGGATCCTTAAAACATAGCATGACTCCCAGTTGCAGTTTTCCAGCATTGAACCGCTACCTTATTTTATAATTCCAGGAAATCATAAGAAATAACACAAATGACGTAAGTCTGAACATGAAATATATTTTCGCATTTTTAAAACATCACACCCTCATTTACACCTTTAACAGAGCCTTGGTTAAGTTAAGAAGTGGAGCCCCTGGAACGTCTGGAACAGTTCCTGGAACGCCTCCTTCACAACTGGAACATCTGGAACGTCGTAACGTCTAGTTGAGGCGACGTCCCTGGTTGTCGAACTGGACTCCCTGTCGGCGGAATTCCTCGGCGATTTCCAGGAGTTCAAAGACGTGTTCTGGAAGGGGATGAGGCGTTGGCAGGATATCGCTGGAAGGCTGGAATCCAGCGGCATCGGCCACGAATTCCACCCGGGCCACTCCTCCGCTTTCCAGGGGAAGTCTGGAAAGGAACGAAATCTTTATTTGTGCTCAAGCAATTCCTTTAGATTTGCTATCAGAAAACAGTTCCTGAAACTCATGTTAAACTTTTAGTGTCATTCTTTATTTCTTGAAATGTGATTTTCTTATAGGGGAAATATTTCATGAAATGTTATTATCTTATAGATTAGGTATTTCATGAAATGTAAACAAACACAAGTCAAAGCAAGACGAACGTTCCAGATCTTCCTTTGACAAATCACTCACACGTAGAATCCTCTCATGCCGACGGCACCCTCGGCTCCAGGGGCGCCCACCACCTCCATCTCGAGGCCGTTGTCGGCGGCGAAGGCGTAGTTGAAGTTACCGTCGCCCTGGTCGACTCTGTCGTCCCGAAGGAGGGCCACAACGCGGTCCTGGATCTGTGCAGTGGCCAGGGACATGGCTAGGATACCGAAGAAGGCAAAGATCGCCTACGAGAAAAAAGAATATGTTTGTGGTTAATTCAAAGTTAAAGGAATCTTTAATTCAAGTATTCAAATAAAGTAATCCAAAAATTTTCAAATCTTTGATTCAGGAAAATTATTTACCTATGTTTTGATCTTAGAAACTATAGTCACTTTAATAATAAGCTCTAAAGGGCCCTCAGCTCTTAAAAATATGGCCTAATAATTTCTATGAATATGATCTATTGGGCTGCAACATATTACACTTTTTACCTTAACAAAATTTCCACTTAATTTGTAGTAGTAACATCTATCTATTAATAGAATTTGACCCTTCAAATCCTATATCTTCCCCTGGAAGACCTGAGCTTGAACTCATATGGCGAAAAATCTGGTTTCACTTACTGAGTTCATGGTGCTGGATGTCTCGGATGACTGATGCTGCCAAGATGAGTCTCGGGTCCTTTTATACCTCCATCAGGAGGCTTAAGATGGGTTGAGGGGGGTGGGGGTGAGGTAAAGGTAGGGCAAAAGGTAGAGTGAGTCATGTTTCCTAAGAGATCCAAATGCAACATTCAACAAGGACCACTTTTGAGAAGGTCATCTACTAGAGGCTAGATGACAAGACTAGAATGACCTCAGGAGATGTTTGACCAGCGAGAAAGAAACCTGTATTTATCATGAGTTCAATATTGATAAATAAAAGGATAATCTAATCTTAATGAATCTTTAAGAACCAGAATCAAACTGTTGACTATCAATACTTATTCTATAAGGTTCTTATTTCTATTCTTCATTTGTTATGATTCACGATTCTGTTATTCATTTTTAAAGAGGTTATAGAGAAGTTTAGATTTAATATACATAGGAATTAATTGACGTCACAAAAGGAAAGGTCAGTTGCATGAAATATCAGTCTTCCAGGGGAGTGATTGATCTATTATGGTCAGCATCAGTAGCTATAGATAATAGAAGGGTGTAAGGCTTGCAACAGCATCCCTTAAAACTTTTGAAAAAAAAGAGGACTCTGCTACTTTAGCACTACTCCCCTTAAGAAACTAAAGGACATTTTGTCCTTCTTCTTCTTTATCATAGACTCCTTTCCTTCTTAGAATAGGGCAACGCCAGAAAAGTTCCATCTCAAAAAATCTCAGCAAGTCCTTTGGGAGTTGCAAGCCACACAAAGATGTATTATAAGTAGGCTGGGAAAGAGAGAGAGAGAGAGAGAGAGAGAGAGAGAGAGAGAGAGAGAGAGAGAGAGAGAGAGAGAGAGAGAGAGAGAGGAGGATATTTAAAAGCATTTTATAAATTAAGTACAGCGAGAAAAAAGTCAAATAAATTATTTAGGTAAATTACCGTTATGTTTTTATACACACTTACACGAGTACACACACACACACACACACACACTATATATATATATATATATATATATATATATATATATATATATATATATATATATATATATATAGATAGATAGATAGATAGATAGATAGATATATATATATATATATATATGTATATATATATATATATATATATATATATATATATATATATATATATATATATATATATATATACTTTTTTTTTACTGGAAAATTCTACTGTATTATTTCCAACTACCAAATGTTGTCCTTAATACAACGTCTCACACAAAATAATAACAGAATATTCCTCAGACATTAAATATAGAAGTTATCATCCTGTTGTCGAATCATGAGTTCAACATATTTGCATTTTGACAAATTTTAAATAGAATTTCAAGTTCAAAACAGACGGTTCCTTATGCATTGGGATAGCCCCCTTGAAATAAATATATTATCATTATTATTATTATTATTATTATTATTATTATTATTATCATTAGTAGTAGTAGTAGTAGTAGTAGTAGAAGTAGTGGTAGTAGTAGTAGTAGTAGAAGTAGTATAATTATTATTATTATTATTATTACTATTATTATGACTTGCTAAGCTACAACCCTAGTTGGAGAAGCAGGATGCTATAAGCCCAAGGACTCCAACAGAGAAAATAGCCCAGTGAGGAAATGAAATGAGGTAATAAACTACAAAAAAGTAATTGACAACTAAAATAAAATATTTCTAAAATGACTAGAAATCTTACTAAAATACTCTAACAATTAGCTTTTAAATAAGATCATGAAATGATATCCTATATAAATCATTTATTTCCTTTAATGTGAAGTAGGAGGTGATGAATGTAGAAATATTGAATTAAAAGCTCAAGATAGAGACGATTGGCGAAATCCAACTGAGGCCCTTTGCGTCAATAGGCCTAAGAGGAGATTAGGATGATGATGATTAATGTATGATGAAAATTATCATTGATTTCCTCATTATAGAAGGAAATTTATCCATACAATTAGTTGGCAATTCTGGTCCCCAGCTCTTCGGCCAATACTATAGTCAGGAATTTCTCTCCAATATTTCTAATTCTACCTAAAATGATTCTTATGTAAACCCTATTTTTTAAATATTCCATTAATTTTAATGCTCTCATAATAAAATCATATAAACAAAATATTCTTAATCATAATACCAAAGACACAAACATTTTTTTTTTCGATGAATAAATTGGCATTTCAATGTTTTCTAAATGTACCAATAGATGGCCTCAGGGAGGCCTTTTTGAGAATAAAATTGTGGAAAAATTCCTCTTTCAAAGAACAACGACGTCAGTATCGCGTGATTATTTCAGCCAATGGGAACACGCCCTTTAGGACTTGTCAACGCCTCAACCAATAGGAACACGCCCTTTGGAACCAGTCAGCGCTTCAGCCAATAGGAACACTTTCTACTGGGAAACTATTAAGAGAGGTGGTTTGCCTTTTCAATTGACTAAAAGAGACAAAGACCAGTTTATGAAGTGCCAGGTAAAAATTCATTGGAATATTTCTTTTGCGAATGATTTTATATAATAAAATATATATACAAAATGTATGCAAGGTTAGGTAATATTCTTGATCATGTAAAAGGATTTAATTCAAATCTTGTTTGGTAGTTCAAGGGTCAAAATTATAATAAACGAAAGTTTTGATATTAATCCAAAGATGTTTTGTTTGGTTTCAATAAATATCTTCGAAGTATATGAAATATGTTTTGATTAACATATTATCATCTTTAACGTGGCTATATCATGTAGATGAGTGATACGGAATATTGTTAAATATTATATATTGACGATTATTTTTGCAATTAGTTAAATAGCTGCCGTAAAATAACTAAGATATTCAGATAAAAGTTTAACTGAAAAATGCTATAGTTGTAGCTATATTCATGGATATGTTTTGAATTTCAAACTGATGGGAGATTTTGAATAATTTCGTAATATTGTCATGAAGTTATTAATGAATTTATGAAAAAAAAAAAAGTAATTTCTTGTGGCCATGAAGATAAATGTTCGTGACGCTTCACTATCTTGTGTTACCTGAAAACAATCATTTAATCAGATGCAACTAATTAGTGCCACATGCATAGTATGTGGGTTGGGTTAGGGTCTAAAAGAACATTAGATCCTTATTTTCCATAACATTTGTTATGAAAGTTATGCCGTAATACTTTGAAAAAGTCATGTGGAAACAGTTCAGGAATAATCATTAATCATTATGCAAGGTTTTGGTGGCCTATTGGTAACGACGTTGCCTGGTGATCGCCAGACTTTGGTTAGAGTACCGCTCAAATTCGCTAGTTCTTTTCGTAGCTGCAACCTCACCATCCTTATGAGCTTAGGATGGGGGGTTTAGGGGAGCCTATTGCTGAGTCATCAGCAGCCAATGCCTGGACCTCCTTGGTCCTAGCATGGGTGGAGATGGTGCTTGGGCACTGTGGTCAGTCTCTAGGGCATTGTCCTGCTTGATAGGGCAATGCCACTTAAACCTGAGAAAAGGTTATTAGAAGATCCCCTGGAATCCATAGTTGATTTGCTGATATTCCAGTTTCTCTACCTGGACCCTTAAAACGTGGCATGTCTCCCAGTTTGAAATTTCAGTTTTCCAGCATTGAACCGCTATCTTAAATTATAATTCCAGGAGATCATAAGAAATAACACAAATGACGTAAGTTTGAACATGAAATATATTTTCGCATTTTTAAAATAACATCACACCCGCATTTACACCTTTAACAGAGCCTTGGTTAGGTTAAGAAGTGGAGTCCCTGGAACGTCTGGAACAGTTCCTGGAACTCCTCCTTCCCAAAGGGAACATCTGGAACATTTTAACGTCTAGTTGAGGCGACGTCCCTGGTTGTCGAACTGGACTCCCTGTCGGCGGAATTCCTCGGCGATTTCCAGCAGTTCGAAGACGTGTTCTGGAAGGGGATGAGGCGTTGGCAGGATATCGCTGGAAGGCTGGAATCCAGCGGCATCGGCCACGAATTCCACTCGGGCCACTCCTCCGCTTTCCAAGGGAAGTCTGGAAAGGAACGAAATCTTTATTTGTGCTCAAGTAATTCCTTTAGATTTGCTATCAGAAAACAGTTCCTGAAATTCATGTTAAACTATTAGTGTCATTCTTTATTTCAGGAAATGTTATTTTCTTATAGAGGAAGTATTTCATGAAATTAGACAGACACTAGTCAAAGCAAGACGAAGGTTCCAGATCCTCCTCTGACAAATCACTCACACGTAGAATCCTCTCATACCGACGGCTCCCTCGGCTCCAGGGGCGCCCACCACCTCCATCTCGAGGCCGTTGTCGGCGGCGAAGGCGTAGTTGAAGTTACCGTCGCCCTGGTCGACTCTGTCATCCCGAAGGAGGGCCACGACGCGGTCCTGGGTCTGTGCAGAGGCCAGGGACACGGCCAGGATACCGAAGAAGGCAATGATCGCCTACGAGAAAGAGGAAGATGTTTGTTGGTTAATTCAAAGTTAAAGGAATCTTTAATTCAAGTATGCAAATAAAGTAATCCCTATAAGTTTCGAACCTTTGATTCAGGAGAATTATCTAATTATATTTTGATCCTTGAAACTATAGTCACTTTAATACTATAATAAGAAATAATAAAAAAAAATCTTAGAGTTTGAGAGCTCTAAAGGGCCCTCAGCTCTTAAAAAATATGGCCTAATAATTTTTATGAATATGATCTATTGGGCTGCAACATATTACACTTTTAGCCTTAACAAAATATTCACATTTAATTTGTAGTAATAATATCCGTCTATTCCTAGCATTTGATCCTTCAAATACTAAAATAGATGACCTGAACTCGAAGCTGCCTCATAGGACAGAAAATCTCGTGTTTCACTTACTGAGTTCATGATGCTAGATAACTCAGATGACTGATGCTGCCAAGATGAGTCTCAGGTCCTTTTATACCTCCGTCAGGAGGGTTAAGATGGGTTGAGGGGGGCGGGGGTGAGGGAAAGGTAGGGCAGAAGGTAGAGTGAATCATGTTTCCTTACGAGATCAAAAAGCAACATTCAACAAGGACCACTTTTGAGAAGGTCATCTACTAGAGGCTAGATGACAAGGCTAACATGACCTCAGGAGATGTTTGACCAGCGAGAAAGACACCTGTATTTGTCATGAGTTCAAAATTAGCATATAAAGGGAGGATCTAATCTTAATAAATCCTTAAGAATCAGAATCAAACAGTGGATTGTTAATACTTATTCTATAAGGTTCTTATTTCTATTCTTCATTTGTTATGATTCACGTTTCTGTTATTCCTTTTTAAAGATGTTATAGAGAAATTTAGATTTAACATACATAGGAATTAATTGACGTCACAAAAGGAAAGGTCAGTTGCATGAAATATCAGTCTTCCAGGGGAGTGATTGATCTATTATGGTCAGCATCAGTATCTATAGATAATAGAAGGGTGTAAGGCTTGCAACAGCATCCCTTAAAACTTTTGGAAAAAAATAGGACTCTGCCACTTTAGCACTACTCCCCTTAAGAAACTAAAGGACATTTTGTCCTTCTTCTTTATCATACTCCTTTCCTTCTTAGAATAGGGCACCGCCAGAAAAGTTCCATCTCAAAGAATCTCAGCAAGTCCTTTGGGAGTTGCAAGCCACACAAAGATGTATTATAAGTAGGCTGAGAGAGAGAGAGAGAGAGAGAGAGAGAGAGAGAGAGAGAGAGAGAGAGAGAGAGAGAGAGAGAGAGAGCGCGAGAGCGAGAGAGAGAGGGGGGGAATATTTGAAAGCATTTTGTAAATTAAGTACAGCGAAAAAGAGGTCAAATAAATTATTCAGGTAAAATAACGTTATGTTTTTACACACACTTTCACAAGTACATACACACATTATATATATATATATATATATATATATATATATATATATATATATATATATATATATATATATATATATATATATGTGTGTGTGTGTGTGTGTGTGTGTGTGTGTGTGTATACATATATGTATATATATTTTTTTGACTGGAAAGTTCTACTGTATTATTTCCAACTACCAAATGTTGTACTTAGTACTTAATACAACGTCTCACACAAAATAACAACAGAATATTCCTCATACATAATCTATAGAAGGTATCATCCTGTTTTCGAATCCTGTGTTCAATATATTTGCATTTTGACAAATTAAAAAAAAAAAAAAATTTAAGTTCAAAACAAGCGGTTCCTTATGCATTGGGATAGCCCCCTTAAGAAACTTTAAATAAATATAGTATATATTATTATTATTATTATAATTATTATTATTATTATTATTATTATTAGTAGTAGTAGTAGTAGTAGTAGTAGTAGTAGTAGCAGTAGTAGTAATAGTAGTAGTAGTAAATTATTATTATTATTATTATTATTATTATTCCTTGTTAAACTGCAACCCTAGTTGGAAAATCAGGATGCTATAAGCCGAAGGACTCCAACAGAGAAAATAGCCCAGTGAGGAAATAAAATGAGGAAATAAATAACATGGAAATTAATTGAGAATTAAAATGAAATATTTTAAGAATGAATAGAAATCTTACCAATATACTCTATAACAGAAAGCTTTTAAACAGAATCATGAAACAATATCCTATACAAATAATTGATTTCCTTTAATGTGAAGTAGGAAAGGACGAACGGAGAAGTATTGAATTAAAAGTTCAAGGTAGAGACGACTGGCGAAATCCAACTGAGGCCCTTTGCGTCAATAGGCGTAGGAGATGATGATGATGATGATGAATGTATGATGAAAATTACCATTGACTTCCTCATTATAAAAGGAAAGTTATCCATACAATTTGTTGGCAATTTTGGTCCCCTGCTCTTCAGCTTGTGATATTTGGCCAATACCATATTCAGGAATTTCTCTCTAATATTTCTAATTCTACCTAAAAATGGGTCTACTGTAAACGGCCTCTCTTAAATATTTCATTCATTTTAATTCTCTCACAATAAAGTATATAAAAAAATACTGTTTATTGTAATGATAAACAAATAAACTAAGTCTTTTTTTTTTCTTTTGATAAATAAATTTGGTATTTCAGTGGTTTTTAAATATACCAATAGATGGCATCAGGGAGGCCTTTTTGAGAATAAAATAATGGAAAATTCCGCTTTCCAAGAACAATGACGTAAGTATCACGAGATTATCTCAGCCAATAGGAACACGCCCTTTGGAACTTGTCAACGCTTCAGCCAATAGGAACACGCCCTTTGGAACTTGTCAACGCTTCAGCCAATAGGAACACGTTCCACTGGGAAACTATCAAGAAAGGTGGTTTACTCTTTCAATTGACTAAAAGAGCCAAAGGCCAGTTTATGAATTGCTAGTTACAAATTCATTATAATAATTCTTTTTGCGAATGATTTTGTATAATAAAATATATATTCTTATAAGATAGACGCAAGGTTAGGTAATATTCTTAATTGTGTAATAGTGATGCAATTCAACACTTTGGTTTTGTAGCTCAAAAGTTAAAATTGAAATATTAAACAAAAGGTTTGATTTTTATCCAAACGTATTTTGTTGTGTTTCAATTTCTTCAAAGTATATTAGATATACTTTAATTTGCTTATTATCATCTTTGACATGGCTCTATCATGCCGATAGATAAAACAGGACATTATCAAATATAAATTCACGATTCGTTGCATGGCTGTCGTAAATTAAATGCGATATTAAAGTCAAAGTTTAACTGTAAAAAGCTATATTCAGTGTTTATATCCATATCAATGGATATGTTTTGAATTTTGAGCGGAGTTTGTGAGTAATTTCCTAATATCATTTTAAAATTATTAACACAATTGTGTAAAAAAGTAATTTCTTAAGGCCATGAAGAAAGTGTTCTTCAGCCTTCACTATCTTGTGTTAGGTGCAAACAATTCTATGCTTTGATCAGATGAAACTAATTTATCTATGAAATTTCTGCCACTTGCTTAGTAAGTAGGTTAGGTAAAGGTCTAAAACATTAGGTCTTTCTTTTCCATAACCTTTGTAATGAAAATTTTGCCGTAATACTTTGAAAAAGTCCTGTGGAAACATTTCAGGCCTAATCATTAATCCTTATGCAAGGTTGTGGTGGCTTGTTGGTAACGTCTTTGCTTAGTGATCACCAGACTGTGGTTTGAGTCCCGCTCATATTCACTAGTTCTTTTGGTTGCTGCAACCTCACCATCCTTGGAGTTAAGGATGCGGGTTTTGTGGGCGCCTATAGGTCTATTGCTGAGTCATTAGCAGCCAGTGCTTGGACCTCCTTGGTCCTAGCATGGGTGGAGATGGTGCTTGGGCACTGTGGTCAGTCTCTAGGGCATTGTCCTGCTTGATAGGGCAATGCCACTTAAACCTTAGAAAAGGTTATCAGAAAATCCCCTGGAATCCATAGTTGATTTGCTGATATTCCAGTTTCTTTACCTGGACGCTTAAAACATGGCATGACTTCCAGTTGGAAATTGCAGTTTTCCAGCAATGAACCCCTATCTTAAATTATATTTCCAGGAAATCATAAGAAATAACACAAATGACGTAAATTTGAACATGAAATATATTTTCGCATTTTTAAAATAACATCACACCCGCATTTACACCTTTAACAGAGCCTTGGTTAGGTTAAGAAGTGGAGTCCCCAGAACCTCTGGAATAGTTCCTGGAATGCCTCCTTCACAACTGGAACATCTGGAACGTTGTAACGTCTAGTTGAGACGACGTCCCTGGTTGTCGAACTGAACTCCCTGTCGGCGGAATTCCTCGGCGATTTCCAGGAGTTCGAAGACGTGTTCTGGAAGGGGATGAGGCGTTGGCAGGATATCGCTGGAAGGCTGGAATCCAGCAGCATCGGCCACGAATTCCACTCGGGCCACTCCTCCGCTTTCCAGGGGAAGTCTGGAAAGGAACGAAATTTTTATTTGTGCTCAAGCAATTCATTTACATTTGCTATCAGGTAACAGTTCCTGAAACTCATGTTAAACTATTAGTGTCATTCTTTATTTCATGAAATGTTACTTTTTTATGGATTAGGTATTTCATGAAATGTAAACAGACACAAGTCAAAGCAAGACGAGCGTTCCAGCTCCTCCTTTGACAAATCACTCACACGTAGAATCCTCTCATGCCGACGGCACCCTCGGCTCCAGGGGCGCCCACCACCTCCATCTCGAGGCCATTGTCGGCGGCGAAGGCATAGTTGAAGTTACCGTCACCCTGGTCGACTCTGTCATCCCGAAGGAGGGCCACGACGCGGTCCTGGGTCTGTGCAGAGGCCAGGGACACGGCCAGGATACCGAAGAAGGCAATGATCGCCTACGAGAAAGAAGAGGAAGAAGACGTTTACGGTTAATTAAGAGTTAATTGGATATTTGATTCATTAATTCAGGATGGTATTCCCTAAAACAAGTGGATCAAAAAAACTACTTGACATTATTTACAGCCTTGAAACTCTATTCTTCTTCATAACTAAAGAGAATTTGCTTTTTTATTTTGATAGTTATAAAATTCCCCATCTTTAAGAGTATGGCCCAAATAATTTGCATAATCATGAACTTTGGGGTGTTAGATAGGACATTTTTAGCCTTAAAGAAATTCCCATTCAATTTGTAGGAATAAGACCCTTGATTCAAAAGAATTAACTCCCCAGTATCTTAGAATATCACCCTGGAAGTCCTGAATTTGAAGCTGCCATATAGGAATTTCGTGTTTCACTTACTGAGTTCATGATGCTGGATATCTCAGATGACTGATGCTGCCAAGATGAGTCTCGGGTCCTTTTATACCTCCGTCAGGAGGCTTAAGATGGGTTGAGGGTGGCGGGGGTGAGGGAAAGGTAGGGCAAAAGGTAGATTGAATCAAGTTTCCTTAGATAAAAAAGCAACATTCTATGAGGACCACTTTTCAGAAGGTCATCTACTACAGCCTATATGACAAGGCTAACATGACCTCAGGAGATGTTTGACCAGCGAGAAAGAAACCTGTATTTGTCATGAGTTCAAGATTAGCAAATAAAAGGATAATCTAATCTTAATAAATCCTTAAGACCCAGAATACAACAGTAGACTATTAATACTTATTCTATAAGGTTCTTATTTCTATTCTTCATTATTTATGATTCACGTTTCTGTTATTCCTTTTTAAAGATGTTATAAAGAAGTTTACATTTAACATTCAGAGGAGTTAATTGGCGTCACAAAAGGAAAGGTCATTAACATGAAATGTCAGTCTCCCAATGGATATGACTTATTAATTAGAATCAGCATTAGTAGAATACTACCAAAGACAATAAAAGGGTGTCGGGGTTGCAACAGCATCCCTTAAGACTTTTGAAGAAAAAAAGAGGATTCTGCCATCTTAGCCCCTACAGAAACTAATGGACATTTTGATCTTCTTCTTTACCATTGAATCCTTTCCCCTTGAGTAATGTGACGCCAGAAAAGTTCCATCTCAAAGAATCTCAGCAAGTCCTTTGGGAGTTGCAAGCCACACAAAGATGTATTATAAGTAGGCTAAGAGAGAGAGAGAGAGAGAGAGAGAGAGAGAGAGAGAGAGAGAGAGAGAGAGAGAGAGAGAGAGGGGGGATATTTAAAAGCATATTGTAAATTAAGTACAGGGAAAAAGAGGTCAAATAAGTTATTCTGGTAAAATAACGTTATGTTTTTATACACACTTACACAAGTACATGCACACACATTATATATATATATATATATATATATATATATATATAGGCTATATATATATATATATATATATATATATATATATATATATATATATATATATATATATATATATATATTTCTTTTTTTTTTGACTGGAAAGTTCTACTGTATTATTTCCAGCTACCAAATGTTGTCTTTAATACAACGTCTCACATAAAATAATAACAGAATATTCCTCACACATTAAATATAGAACCTATCATCCTGTTGTCGAATCATGAGTTCAACATATTTGCATTTTGACAAATTTTAAATAAAATTTCAAGTTCAAAACAGGCGGTTCCTTATGCATTGGGATAGCCCCCTTGAAATAAATATAGTATATTATTATTATTATTATTATTATTAGTAGTAGTAGTAGTAGTAGTAGTAGTAGTAGTAGTATCATTATTATTATTATTATTATTATTATCATGACTTGCTAAGTTATAACCCTATTTGGAAAAGCAGGGTGCTATCAACCCAAGGCCTCCAACAGAGAAAGTAGACCAGTGAGGAAATGAAATGAGGAAATGAACGACAAAAAAGTAAATGACAACTAAAATAAAATATTTTAAAAATGACTAGAAAACTTACTAAAATACTCTAACAATTAGATTTTGAAGAAAATAATGAAATGATGTCCTATTTAAATAATTTATTTCCTTTAAATGTGAATTAGGAGATGATGAATTGAGAAGTATTGAATTAAAAGCTCAAGATAGGGACGACTGGCGAAATCCAACTGAGGGTCTTTGCGTCAATAAGTGTAGAAGATGATGATGATGATGATGGTGAATGTATGATGAAAATTACCATTGACTTCCTGATTTTAAATGGAAATCTATCCATCTAATTTGATGACAATTTTGGTCCCCTGCTCTCCAGCCTGTGAAATTTGGTCAATACCATAGTCAAGAAATATCTCTCCAATATTTCCAATTCTACCTAAAATGTTTATTATATAAACCGTATCTTTTAAATATTCCATTCATTCTAATGCTCTCACAATAAAATTATATAAACAAAATATTCTTTATTATAATACCAAAGAAACAAACATTTTTATTTTCGATGAATAAATTGGCATTTCAATAGTATTTAAATGTACCAATAGATGGCCTCAGGGAGGCCTTTTTGAGAATAAAATAATGGAAAATTCTGCTTATAAAGGACAATGACGTAAGTATTGCGTGATTATTTCAGCCAATGGGAGCACGCCCTTTGGGACTTGTCAACGCTTCAGCCAATAGGAACACGTTCTACTGGGAAACTATCAAGAAAGGTGGTTTACTCTTTCAATTGACTAAAAGAGCCAAATGCCAGTTTATGAATAGCCTGTTACAAATTCATTGGAGTAATTCTTTTGCGAATGATTTTATATAATAACATATATATAAATAAAATATAATCAAGGTTTAGTAATATTGTTAATCCTGTTATAATGATGTAATTCAACAAATTTGTTTCTGTAGTTCAAAAGTCAAAATCGAAATATCAAACGAAAAGTTTGATTTTAAACCAAACATTTTGTTGTTTCAATAAATATCTTCAAAGCATATGAAATCAATTTTAATTTACATATTATCATCATTGACATGACTATATATTGCCGATGAGTGATACAGAATATTATTAAATATTATATATTCACGATTATTTTTGCAATTAGTTAAATAGCTGCCGTAAAATAATTACGATATTCAGATCAAAGTTTAATTGTAAAAAGCTACATTTAGTGTTTATATCCATATCAAAGGATCTGTTTTGAATTTTGAACTGATGGGAGATTTTGAATAATTTCGTAATATTGTTATGAAGTTATTAATGAATTTATGAAAAAAAAAAAAGTAATTTCTTGTGGCCATGAAGATAAATGTTCTTGACGCTTCACTATCTTGTGTTACCTGCGAACAATCCTTTAATCACATGCAACTAATTAGTGCCACATGCATAGTATGTGGGTTGGTTTAAGGTCTAAAACAACATTAGATCCTACTTTTCAAAACAATTAATTATTATGAAAGTTATGCCGTAATACTTTGAAAAAGTCATGTCAAAACAGTTCAAGAATAATCATTAATCATTATGCAAGGTTTTGGTGGCCTATTGGTAACGTCGTTGCCTGGTGATCGCCAGACTTTGGTTCGAGTACCGCTCAAATTTGCTAGTTCTTTTGGTTGCTGCAACCTCACCATCCTTATGAGCTTAGGATGGGGGGTTTAGGGGAGCCTATTGCTGAGTCATCAGCAGCCAGTGCCTGGACCTCCTTGGTCCTAGCATGGGTGGAGATGATGCTTGGGCACTGTGGTCAGTCTCTAGGGCATTGTCCTGCTTGATAGGGCAATGCCACTTAAACCTTAGAAAAAGTTATTCGAAAATCCCCTGGAATCCATAGTTGATTTGCTGATATTCCAGTTTCTCTACCTGGACCCTTAAAACGTGGCATGACTCCAGTTGGGAATTGCAGTTTTCCAGCATTGAACCACTATCTTAAATTATAATTCCAGGAAATCATAAGAAATAACACAAATGACGTAAGTTTGAACATGGAATATATTTTCGCATTTGTAATATTACATCACACCCGCATTTACACCTTTAACAGAGCCTTGGTTATGTTAAGAAGTGGAGTCCCTGGAACGTCTGGAACAGTTCCTGGAACTCCTCCTTCCCAACTGGAACATCTGGAACGTTGTAACGTCTAGTTGAGACGACGTCCCTGGTTGTCGAACTGAACTCCCTGTCGGCGGAATTCCTCGGCGATTTCCAGGAGTTCGTAGACGTGTTCTGGAAGGGGATGAGGCGTAGGCAGGATATCGCTGGAAGGCTGGAATCCAGCGGCGTCGGCCACGAATTCCACTCGGGCCACTCCTCCGCTTTCCAGGGGAAGTCTGGAAGGAGATAAAATATTTATTTGTACTCAAGTAATTCCTTTAGATTTGCTTTCAGAAAACAGTTCCTGAAACTCATGTTAAACTAATAGTGTCATTCTTTATTTCAGGAAATGTGATTTTCTTATAGGGGAAATATTTCCTGAAATGTAGACACAAGTCAAAGCAAGACGAACATTCCAGATCCTCCTTTGGCAAATCACTCACACGTAGAATCCTCTCATGCCGACGGCTCCCTCGGCTCCAGGGGCGCCCACCACCTCCATCTCGAGGCCGTTGTCGGCGGCGAAGGCGTAGTTGAAGTTACCGTCACCCTGGTCGACTCTGTCGTCCCGAAGGAGGGCCACGACGCGGTCCTGCGTCTGTGCAGAGGCCAGGGACACGGCCAGGATACCGAAGAAGGCAATGATCGCCTGAGAGAAAGGGAAAGAAGATGTTTGTGGTTAATTCAAAGTTAAAGGAATCTATAATTCAAGTATTCAAATAAAGTAATCTTATAAGTTTCGAATCTTTGATTCAGGAAAATAGTTTAACTATAACTTGATCTTTGAAACTATAGTCACCTTAATAATGATAATAATAAAAAAAAATGTTAGAGTTTGAGAACTCTAAAGGGCCCTTAGTTTTTAAGAATATGGCCTAATAATTTGCATAAATATAATCTATTGGGCTGTAACATATTACACTTTTAGCCTTAACAAAATTTCCATTTAATTTGTAGCAATAATATCCATCTATTCCTAGAATTTGATCCTTCAAATCCTAAAACATCAAATCCTGGAAGCCCTGAACTCAAAGCTGCCTCTTATGTTTCACTTACTGAGTTCATGATGCTGGATGTCTCAGATGACTGATGCTGCCAAGATGAGTCTTGGGTCCTTTTATACCTCCGTCAGGAAGCTTAAGATGGGTTGAGGAGGGGAGGGGGTGGGAAAGGTAGGGCAAAAGGTAGAGTGAATCATGTTTCCATAAGAGATCAAAATGCAACATTCAACAAGTACCACTTTTCAGAAGGTCATCTACTAGAGGCTAGATGACAAGGCTAACATGACCTCAAGAGATGTTTGACCAGCGAGAAAGAAACCTGTATTTGTCATGAGTTCAATATTGATAAAGAAAAGGGTAATCTAATCTTAATAGATCCTTAAGACCCAGAATCAAACTGTTGACTATTAATACTTATTCTATAAGGTTCTTATTTCTATTCTTCATTTGTTATGATTCACGTTTCTGTTATTCATTTTTAAAGATGTTATAAAGAAGTTTAAACTTAACATTCAGATGAATTAATTGGCGTCACAAAAGGGAAGGTCATTAACATGAAATGTCAGTCTCCCGATGGATATGACTTATTAATTAGAATCAGCATTAGTAGAATACAACCAAAGACAAGAAAACGGTATCGGGGTCGCAACAGCATCCCTTAAGACTTTTGAAGAAAAAAAGAGGATTCTGCCATCTTAGCCCCTACAGAAACTAATGGACATTTTGATCTTCTTCTTTACCATTGAATCCTTTCCCCTTGAGTAAGGTGACGCCAGAAAAGTTCCATCTCAAAGAATCTCAGCAAGTCTTTTGGGAGTTACAAGCCACACAAAGATGTATTATAAGTAGGCTGGGAGAGAGAGAGAGAGAGAGAGAGAGAGAGAGAGAGAGAGAGAGAGAGAGGGGATATTTAAAAGCATTTTGTATATCAAGTACAGCGAGAAAGAGGTCAAATAAATCATTTAGGTAAAATAACGTTATGTTTTTATACACACTTACACAAGTACATACACATACACACACACACACTATATATATACATATATATATATATATATATATATATATATATATATATATATATATATATATATACAGTATATAATGTCTATAATATATATACATATATATATATATATATATATATATATATATATATATATATATATTTATATATATACATATATATATATGAATATATTTTTTGACTGGAAAGTTCTACTGTACTATTTCCAGCTACCAAATGTTGTCCTTAATACAACGTCTCACACAAAATAATAACAGAATATTCCTCACACATTAAATATAGAACCTATCATCCTGTTGTTGAATCATGAGTTCAACATATTTTGCATTTTGACAAATTTTTAAAAAAATTTCAAGTTCAAAACAGACGGTTCCTTATGCATTGGGATAGCCCCCTTGAAATAAATATAGTATATTATTATTATTATTATTATTATTATTAGTAGTAGTAGTAGTAGTAGTAGTATCATTATTATTATTATTATTATTATTATTATTATCATGATTTGCTAAGTTATAACCCTATTTGGAAAAGCAGGGTGCTATCAACCCAAGGCCTCCAACAGAGAAAATAGCCCAGTGAGGAAATGAAATGAGGAAATGAACTACAAAAAAGTAATTGACAACTAAAATAGAATATTTTAAAAATGACTAGGAAACTTACTAAAATACTCTAGCAATTAGCTTTTAAATAAAATCATGAAATGATATCCTATATAAATCATTTATTTCCTTTAATGTAAAGTAGGAGAGGATGAATGGAGAAGTATTGAATTAAAAGCTTAAAGTAGAGACGACTGGTGAAATTTAACCGAGGCCCTTTGCATTAATAAGCGTAAGAGGAGATTAGGATGATGATGATGATTAATGTATGATGAAAATTACCATTGATTTCCTCATTATAGAAGGAAATTTATCCATACAATTAGTTGGCAATTCTGGTCCCCAGCTCTTCGGCCAATGCAATTCTACCAATACTAAAGTCAGGAATTTATCTCAAATATTTCTAATTCTACCTAAAATGATTCTTATGTACACCATATTTTTTAAATATTCCATTAATTTTAATCCTCTCACATTAAAATTATATAAACAAAATATTCTTAATTATAATACCAAAGACACAAACATTTTTTTTTTCGATGAATAAATTGGCATTTCAATGTTTTCTAAATGTACCAATAGATGGCCTCAGGGAGGCCTTTTCGAGAATAAAATTGTGGAAAAATTCCTCTTTCGAAGAACAATGACGTAAGTATCGCGTGATTATTTCAGCCAATGGGAACACGCCCTTTGGGACTTGTCAACGCCTCAACCAATAGGTGCACGCCCTTTGAAACCACCCAACGCTTCAGCCAATAGGAACACGTTCTACTGGGAAACTATCAAGAAAGGTGGTTTACTCTTTCAATTACCTAAAAGAGCCAAATGCCAGTTTATGAAGTGTCAGTTACAAATTCATTGGAATATTTCTTTTGCGAATGATTTTATATAATAAAATATATATATAAAATGTATGCAAGGTTAAGTAATATTCTTGATCATGTAAAATGATTTAATTCAAATCTGGTTTGGTAGTTCAAGGGTCAAAATTATAATAAACGAAAGTTTTGATATTAATCCAAAGATGTTTTGTTTGGTTTCAATAAATATCTTCGAGGTATATGAAATATGTTTTGATTAACATATCATCTTTGACGTAGCTATATCATGCAGATGAGTGATACGGAATATTATTGAATATTATATATTCACGATTATTTTTGCAATTAGTTGAATAGCTGCCGTAAAATAATTACGATATTCAGATCAAAGTTTAATTGTAAAAAGCTATATTTAGTGTTTATATCCACATCAAAGGATCTGTTTTGAATTTTGAACTGATGTGAGATTTTGAATAATTTCGTAATATTGTTGTGAAGTTATTAATAAATTTAAGAAAAAAAGTAATTTCTTGTGGCCATGAAGATAAATGTTCTTGACGCTTCACTATGTTGTGTTACCTGAAAACAATCCTTTAAGCAGATGTAACTAATTAGTGCCACTTGCATAGTATGTGGGTTGGGTTAGGGTCTAAAAGAACATTAGATCCTTATTTTCCATAACTGTCACGACACTGACAATTAATTTAAACATTAATATTCAAGATGCGGGATACACAAAGTTTAATTTGTATTGAGCAATATATTTTCAAAAATAATCATACAAAGGTCTGAGCACTTTTAATAGTCTAAGAAATTCAATCTTGCAATGTTTCTTTAAATAAAATACGTGCTCTTCATTTCATGGTAGCATGATACAATTATTCTTAACTTGATGAACAACGGTCAGGGGACGAAGACTTAGCATTTACGTTAATTCAATTTCCGCTCAAAAACTTTCAAGTCCAAAAGGTTTGAAATTTGTTTCTAAGTCTAAAAAGGAGGGTTCTGGTATGACAAGCAAAGGGACGAATATTTTGGGCAGCTTCTTCTACTGCTGCTTTAGGTCAGACTGATGCATGCCCGGCGGGTATCGTAAGGCATCTCCGACACCGTAGGGTGTGACCTCATGACGTCAGAGGCCGAAAACCAATCAGTGTCATCCTCGTCATAGTAATCCAGTTATGTCCGGCAGGCCTACGCCCTCCTGGCCGTTGTCCGTCAAGCTCCGCCTCAAGGCCCCCCAACAAAATCTGCAAGACAAGGTGGGAGGCAGAAAACCATTCGTTGGCAATTTGGCATGGAGACAACCTCTTCTCCGGTGGATGCTGATAAATCGCATTCCCCTCAAGCGAGCTGGTGACCAGGGGTCCTTCACGTGACCACAAGCAGGGTGTACGTGACAAATCCCCCCCTACCAAGTTACAGTTACTCCCGGAACTGTCAGAAATTCCAACAAACCAAGGAAAATCTTGTCACGTCACCATTTACCTCAGATTCAAACTCCGAATATTGCTACTTGGTCGCAACTCGCTCGGGGTGTGCAAAATCTCAACTTCCAAAAAAAAAACTCAAACAGCATCATCTTACTAAGCTAAACCCACATCACTCATTACTGTAGCAAAATATGGATTATAACTCAAGACATGCAAAATGTGATCAAATGGTTATATAAGCAAAATGGTTATACAGTCAAACTGATTATATAGGCAACACAAGATCATATAATTAAAATGATTATATAAGTGACATAAGATTATATAACCGAAATGATTATATACTTCCCCCAAAGGAAAAAGACCCCAAAAAACAACAGCTATTAACTCTGAAAACCAATACATATGGGCAAATGAGAGTAAATATGAGCAACCAAACTACTGAAAAAGGTTACATAGATATATATTACATATATATAGGCAAAATCATGGCAAACAATTCTAAAACAAGGCACATTTTGATAGCTTTAGGCAAGCAAAAACTAAGAACAAAATATCCAAGGTTACATGACCGCAACTGAAATCCGAGGATTTCCTTGAGCAAAACAAATCGTATAAAGAAAAATACTCAACTTAGGATTTTAATCCTCAGGCTCGCCTAAGCAATCAATTTACTACTACAGTCACAGGGGAGACGTTACATGGTTCAGTCTCACTCTCCACCCTGGATTCTGTAATTAGAGGCATGGTATAATAACAGTTAACAAAAGATCATATTACATACAAGAAAAACAATCCATTCCCTATGGAAAAGAATATTAAGTCCACAGAGACGTCATAATCACGAAAGAGATACATATCATCATCAGAAAAACCAAAATCGAACGTACAGGTTGGCCAACACATATACATACAAAAAAATAATGAAATCACCCAAAAAGATTACCGAATACAATCTTGGTGCATGGTTCGATGAATCTAGCAAAGCGCTTACAAACTCAAAAAAGGTACTAGTACAAACGCAGAACACACAGTAATGCGTACAAACGCAGAACACACAGTAATGCGAACAGACACAGAACACATCTGTGTGCGCACCCAACTTACAGGTGATACCAGCTGAGTTGGTGCGTCTTCAACCCGTGCTCGTGACGGTACGTCCACTAGGACAGCAAGAAACACGCACATACTATGTAAAAACCTACACTCAAAGTCTTGTGGGTTAAGGCGGTCGCCTCTCTCTTCTGCTGTCGTCATCAGAGCTATGAACTCTACATGCCCAATCATTCAAATTCCAATCCGGGCAAACTGCTGACACATTGCTCGCATCACAACAGAAAACAAGCTCTCTAGCAGAAACTTTCACAACAGACACAACCTACACAAATCGCTTACACAACAGCGACATACTCATCTTGCGTTGTCTCCTCTTTTGCTCGAACTCAAACTAATCCGAACAAACAACAATCATTCTAGGACGCTTATTCATCCAAGCTATTCCACATCACACAACCAAAGGCTCTAGTGTTACCAACACACTAACATTCTCTACATCGCACTTTACAACCCCAAGCCCCTTAGGCCTGGGTCTTCCAATCCTCTTAGTGCTTGTGGAGCCCAATCAACCTTTGGTGAATCAATCTTTCTAGGGGAGTGCAACCACTCACCACAGAGAACTAATCTGAAACCAAAATTTCCTAACGCAACTATGAATAGGGAAAATCATTCCAATCAGATCTACGTTAATTCCCTACAACAAGGAAACCAAAGGCGAAAAACGTAAATTTACGTTAAAACTAAACGCCCTAACATTTCTCCAAAGTCCAAACTGTTCTCAAGTTACGTTAAACCTTACTCAGGACAAAAACTCTTCATAACCTAGGCCTATCACTGAGGCCAACAAAAGAAAGCAATCTCTTCAACAATTTTCAAAGAAAAAGATAAAACTCAAAGAAAAACTTTTCTACTTCCCTACCTCTAAGGGACAATCATTAGCCAAAACGAAAACAGTTCTCTCTAATCTGTTCTCACACAGCTATCTCCATACATCTTTTCCTTTCCATCCTACGCCCATTTTTACGCCGCTCCTGCGCGTCCGCAATCTCATCTCTCTCTCTCTCCCTCAACAGAAAACGGGCATAGGCGATGCTCTGCCGCTCACCAGCGGCTCCATCACCTCTCTCTCCCTCTCTCTCTCAACAGAAAACGCGTTCGGGTGGCGTTCTGCCACTCGGTTCTCTCTCTCTCTCTCTCTCTCTCTCTCTCTCTCTCTCTCTCTCTCTCTCTCTCTCTCTCAAGGAGTGCGCTAAAAATCAGCTGATCCATGATTGGCATCTAGCACAGGGTACATTGCTGACACATTCCGATCATCTGAACTCGTCAACTCATTTGGGCAGTATAACCCTCGTATACATTACCTCTCACTATACTTTTTACAGTTATTTTATCACGGTTAATATGAATTACCCTGAACGGACCAATAAAAGCTGATTCGAACTTGTGCTCTCTACCCTGAAGCCGTTTTATATACACACGATCCCCTATCTGAATTTCGTGTGACTTTGTCTTAAATCTCCTGTTGTAACTACGAATGTTTCCCTCTTGGGTTATCTGCAAAGACTTATTTGTAACTTCAAAAGCCCTCTTATTTACGTTGGCAACATAGGTACGAAAATCTTCTACATTATGCACAGGCAGTTTCTCTTCCTTCGTGAAAACTTCATAAGGCAAATTTGGATCTTGACCAATAACTAAGTAATACGGTGTATCTCCAACACTCTCATTATATCCTGTGTTTAAAGCAAATTGAGCTCAAAACCCTTAAAATTACGTCCTGATCTTATGCACAAAACAGGCATCATGATACACACAAAAAAAAAGAAAGCAAAACAGTCTCTTTTGCCTTCGAGACAAGTTACCAAAACTTACATAACTCTGAAGGGCAATTAGCTAGCCTCTTATCAGGTCTCTAAACAAAGCCATCAAAATACTAGGCTTTATCTCGTGGATTCACCAAATCTCTTAATTAACATCAAACCCACGTTCTACGTCATACCTTGACTTCAAAAATAAGAAATCAAATTAAGAATTCTTTACATGAATCAGAGTGTATTGCTTGAGTAAGTTATTCCTCAACCCACAGGTTAGCCTATCAAGTCTTGCAACTCTAGACCTACTGTTATAACTATCGTGTCTCCAATATCTGATGTTACAGTCGTTCCTCTCATTTACATTACTCTTTGCCACGAACAAATGAAAATTTACGGCACCTTGTTCGCCATTTCTCGAAATTTTCACATTACTTATTTTGTTCTCGCGAGTTAACTAAAACTGACAAACACATAAAAAACTCAAATTTTCATCTTTATATCATAATGTCAAACATTACTCGAAATCAATCATTTTGTGTCTACTTGTCACGATTTTTCCAAAACACATAACCCTCTAAAGAGTTAGATTTGTAAACAAAGAATTAACTCTGATCTTTAAGCAAATGAAACTACATTACTTGTCAAAATCTTAGGTTTCCTCTTAACACACACACACAGCAAAAATTCATTCAAGGTGTGCTCTATAACAGTGGCGGTGACATCATAATGCTTACTCAGGGAACTCACACAACATCGCATTCGTTTCACTCATCTTCTTTCGTGTCAGCTGACTTTAATCGGGATCCCTTTACACAAAAATGCATTCACTCTCCCTGATAAACAATTTGACATTACTTGTCCATAACGATTTGGTAACAATGTTCGGTGTCATCAATCAGACCGATCACTTGACAAACAAATCACTTATGACACACTGTAACCAAAGAAACCAAAGGCAAAATTTTAAAATCTCCTACGTGACAGTACTAATTACTTAACAACTGAACTCGCTTCGTTGATTACGTTAACAACTCGTCTTTATCAATCAAGATAATCTCAGGCGAAAACTGGCAAACAATAGCTTACTCTTTCTTTCAAAACATTTCACATTGAACTAAGTACGCTATTAATCGATAACACGGAATACGACGTAAGAGCAAATATTGTGACCCTAATTTCCCAAATACCAATGTACCTAATTTACATCTTTTTTCTCCATAATCATATCAAGTACATACTCAAAAGAGGTATTACAAAAAACTTCATAACTTACTCCTTACCTCTGAACTTACAAACGTTCTACATTTCCTCTCTGGAATCAACAACTTGTTATTGTTAACACAAAGTTATATCAACACGTGACTTGCCTTCTTTTTCCAACAATCCAAAAATCACATTTAAAATCTTTGACCACAAAGATCACAAAAAACAAACTCAAAATACTATAAGTCGAAGAAACTATGCAACGAAAACTTATAGTTCATACAGCACAAAACACAATTCCTCTTTTGACCACACAGCAACAAATCAAGTTAATTTTCTTCTTTTACCAACAGAGATTCTAATCTTTACTGGAAGCTTTAACAATAAAAACATTTTACTCGACTAGTTACTTTCTTCAATTAAACTAGTGTCTTTCATCCAAATTTAACATTACGAAAAGAAAACGGGAAGATAGCTTCGTTACTCTACAAAATCTCAAAATACATTAGTTAAACATAAAACTACAGATTTTGTAACATGTTACTTAACTTCCGTGGGGGGTTGATTGCTGTGGGTCGCCTTGGGTCCCTCGTCCTACTGTTTCTGTCTGGGACCTATTTCACCTTTCGGGGTTGCCCTTGACCTTGGCGGGTGTGTCCTTCTTGCCAAAACACCAGCTGCTTCTTGGACGACGAGTTCCTCTATGGCACGGGTGATCAGGGACACTCCGACTGCTTTCGACAGGGTCCTAAATCGCCATTTCGAACGGCGATCTTCGATGCTGTTGCTCCCTCGACGAAAAACTGTCTTCTCTTCCAACAGGAACGTTGTCGTGTCATCCTCTCTAGGACGAATGTGTTTCCTTTCCGTTCCCTCTCCTGTGCGCCGTCCATTCCTGCCCTCACAACTCGGTGTAAGGGTGCTAAGGTCTCCTTTCCACAGGTCCTCCGTGGGTGACCAATCCGGCAAACTCCTGGCTGCTCCCTTATGGACGGGGACTCCGTTACAGGTGGTTCTCAGGCCCGCCCTCCGTTGTAGGCGTCTTCTCAGATGTGCCCATGATATGGACTCCATAAACTCTATTTTTCTCCTCAATTTCCTAAAGGCCTTTCCTCGAATTCCCTCTTTCGCCTCGATGATTTTCTGACGATCAATCCAACACTGATCCGTCATCGCTGCTTCCACAAAACTCAGAAATATTTCATATTGGCCATATAGTCTATTTCCTCCGAGCGGGGATTCGAACCCATCTTCAAACAAAGGGTTGTTATGGTCCTCTTCCTGCCGTGTTCGCTTCTCTGTTCCCATCGATGTTTTAGTGTGTACAGGTTCTCCTTGTGTCCTCACGACATGACGCAGACCTCCGACGTCGTCGACTTTCATGTACAATTCTTCAAGTTCCTGTGAACTCATATCGTGATTTTATTTATTCTTTTTCCAAATTGCTCAATGATCCACCGACTAGCCACCATTTTATTGTCACGACACTGACAATTAATTTAAACATTAATATTCAAGATGCGGGATACACAAAGTTTAATTTGTATTGAGCAATATATTTTCAAAAATAATCATACAAAGGTCTGAGCACTTTTAATAGTCTAAGAAATTCAATCTTGCAATGTTTCTTTAAATAAAATACGTGCTCTTCATTTCATGGTAGCATGATACAATTATTCTTAACTTGATGAACAACGGTCAGGGGACGAAGACTTAGCATTTACGTTAATTCAATTTCCGCTCGAAAACTTTCAAGTCCAAAAGGTTTGAAATTTGTTTCTAAGTCTAAAAAGGAGGGTTCTGGTATGACAAGCAAAGGGACGAATATTTTGGGCAGCTTCTTCTACTGCTGCTTTAGGTCAGACTGATGCATGCCCGGCGGGTATCGTAAGGCATCTCCGACACCGTAGGGTGTGACCTCATGACGTCAGAGGCCGAAAACCAATCAGTGTCATCCTCGTCATAGTAATCCAGTTATGTCCGGCAGGCCTACGCCCTCCTGGCCGTTGTCCGTCAAGCTCCGCCTCAAGGCCCCCCAACAAAATCTGCAAGACAAGGTGGGAGGCAGAAAACCATTCGTTGGCAATTTGGCATGGAGACAACCTCTTCTCCGGTGGATGCTGATAAATCGCATTCCCCTCAAGCGAGCTGGTGACCAGGGTTCCTTCACGTGACCACAAGCAGGGTGTACGTGACAATAACATTTGTTATGAAAGTTATGCCGTAATACTTTGAAAAAGTCATGTGGAAACAGTTCAGGAATAATCATTAATCATTATGCAAGGTTTTGGTGGCCTATTGGTAACGTCATTGCCTGGTGATCGCCAGACTTTGGTTCGAGTACCGCTCAAATTTGCTAGTTCTTTTGGTTGCTGCAACCTCACCATCCTTATGAGCTTAGGATGGGGGGTTTAGGGGAGCCTATAGGTCTATTGCTGAGTCATCAGCAGCCAGTGCCTGGACCTCCTTGGTCCTAGCATGGGTGGAAATGGTGCTTGGGCACTGTGGTCAGTCTCTATGGCATTGTCCTGCTTGATAGGGCAATGCCACTTAAACCTTAGAAAATGTTATTAGGAAATCCCCTGGAATCCATAGTTGATTTGCTGATATTCCAGTTTCTCTACCTGGATCCTTAAAACATGGCATGACTCCCAGTTTGAAATTGCAGTTTTCCAGCATTGAACCGTTACCTTATATTATAATTCCAGGAAATCATAAGAAATATCACAAATGACGTAAGTTTGAACATGAAATATATTTTCGCATTTTTAAAATAACATCACACCCGCATTTACACCTTTAACAGAGCCTTGGTTAGGTTAAGAAGTGGAGTCCCTGGAACGTCTGGAACAGTTCCTGGAACGCCTCCTTCACAACTGGATCATCTGGAACGTCATAACGTCTAGTTGAGACGACGTCCCTGGTTGTCGAACTGAACTCCCTGTCGGCGGAATTCCTCGGCGATTTCCAAGAGTTCGAAGACGTGTTCTGGAAGGGGATGAGGCGTTGGCAGGATATCGCTGGAAGGCTGGAATCCAGCGGCATCGGCCACGAATTCCACTCGGGCCACTCCTCCGCTTTCCAGGGGAAGTCTGGAAAGGAACGAAATCTTTATTTGTGCTCAAGCAATTCATTTAGATTTGCTATCGGAAAACAGTTCCTGAAATTCAAGTTAAACTATTAGTGTCATTCTTTATTTCATGAAATGTTATTTTCTTATAGATTAGGTATTTCATGAAATGTAAACAGACACAAGTCAAAGCAAGACGAACGTTCCAGATCCTCCTTTGACAAATCACTCACACGTAGAATCCTCTCATGCCGACGGCACCCTCGGCTCCAGGGGCGCCCACCACCTCCATCTCGAGGCCGTTGTCGGCGGCGAAGGCGTAGTTGAAGTTACCATCACCCTGGTCGACTCTGTCATCCCGAAGGAGGGCCACGACGCGGTCCTGGGTCTGTGCAGAGGCCAGGGACACGGCCAGGATACCGAAGAAGGCAATGATCGCCTACGAGAAAGAAGAGGAAGAAAATGTTTACGGTTGATTAAGAGTTAATTGGATATTTGATTCATTAATTCAGGAAAGGTATTCCCTTAAGCTTAAAACCAGTGGATAAAAAACTATTTAACATTATTTGAAGCCTTCAAACTCTATTATTCTTCATAATTAAAGAGAATTTGCTTTTTTATTTTGATAGTTATAAAATTCCCCATCTTTAAGAGTATGGCCCAATAATTTGCATAATTATGAACTTTGGGCTGTTAGATATGACATTTTTAGCCTTAAAGAAATTCCCATTCAATTTGTAGGAATAAGACCCTTGATTCAAAAGAATTAACTCCCCAGTATCTTAGAATATCACCCTGGAAGTCCTGAATTTGAAGCTGACATATAGGAATTTCGTGTTTCACTTACTGAGTTCATGGTGCTGGATATCTCAGATGACTGATGCTGCCAAGATGAGTCTCGGGTCCTTTTATACCTCCTTCAGGAGGCTTGAGATGGGTTGAGGGATTTGGGAAGGAAAGAGGGATGGGGAGGAGGTAGGGAAATGGGGAGAGAGGGATTTATGTTCCTTTAGGAGATCAAAAAGCAACATTCTACAAGGACCACTTTTCAGAAGGTCATCTACTTCAGGCCTGAAGACAAGGCTTACATGACCTCAGGAGATGTCTTGACCAAACAGAAACCTGTATTTCCCGTGAGTCCTATATTAGCGATGAAAGGGGGAATTTTTAATGCTAATGAATCCTTCAGAACCGGAATCACATTATTAACAATCAATACTTATTCTATAAAGTTCTTGTGTTTCTTCTTTACCGAATAAGCTATTTCTTAAGATTTCTATTTCTCTAATTCATCTTTCGTTAAGATATCTGATTCTGTTATTAACTTTTCATGATGTTGAAAAAAAGAGAATAAATTAATGCATAGGTGAGTCATGAATATGCTATGCTTTTACATCAACTTTGAATAAGATTAATTTTTGGTAAGTCAGATTAATGAAATAACTTTTGTTATTTTTGGGGAAGGAAAACAACAGTTGGTTTTCTATTTCCTCTTTCTTTCTTTTTTGGTCTGGACTCATTTTCTTGAAGAGTTAATCTATGTTCCCTTATTACACCTAATACCTAAAAAAGTAAGTCAAATACGCCAAAACGTCCGGTAATGCCATAAAAAGTTATTAAATGAAGCATTGGAAATGAATCACTCAACTATTAATGGTAAATGTTTGGGAATAGATTCCAAGGCCTAATAAATCATTTATCGTAGAATATTGCTAATTAACGTCACCAAAAGAAAGGGTCAGTATTACTTATGTCAGTACTGTATCACAATGGAACTCATGGATATTATCAGGCCACTGGATTACTACGGAGAATAAAAAGGTGTAAGGCTTGCAACACCACCCCTAAAGACTTTTGAAGAAACAAGAGTACACTTTTATTTCCTCTTTGCCATAGAACTTTTTCCATGGAATAGGGCGACGCCAGAAAGTTCAGTCATTTAGTATCTTAGCAAGTTCTTTGGGAGGAAGTTGTAGGTCCCACGGGTGTAATATATTTAGACTAGGTGTGAGTTGATCTAGGAGAGAGAGAGAGAGAGAGAGAGAGAGAGAGAGAGAGAATCTAAAAGAGTACTGTTATGGTTTTATGCACACACACACACACACACACACACACACACATATATATATATATATATATACATATATGTATATCTATATATATATATATATATATACATTATTATATATATTCTTATATAACTTTATATAAATATATACGCTTACATATATAATAATATATATATGTAGATATATATATATATATATATATATTCCAATAAATTCTTGTATATGTTTATATAAATATATGCATATACATACACACACATATATACATATATATACATATATATATATATTATATATATATGTATATTCCTATACATTCTTGTATATATTTATATTAATATATACATATACACACATACACACACATATATATATATATATATATGTATGTATATACAGTATATACATACATGTACATACATATACATATGTATATATATATATATATATATACACATACTCATTTATATACATGAATGTTTTTATTGATATATGTACTATTTCATCTCTCCATTTGACCCTTTCAATACCTACTTATTATAATGTTCAAACACACACAAAAATGAAATAAGAAATTTAGAAGAAAAAAAATGGTTTAAAGAATTATTAAAAGAAGTAATATAAAAAATAAAGAAAATTTTTAGAGATTCATAGAATGTGTTTCTATTAAAAAGTCGGTAAAAGAATTTATGCAAATAGCCCTTAAATAAATCTATATAACAAACTGTTATTCAAATATGTTCACAAAAAATCTTACGTAAACTTAAACATCTGATGTTGGACAGTAATTGGAAACACATTCCTGATTATAACATCTGGAAGTTAAAGAGAAGTTTCAACATCCTGAAACTTAGGAGGTAAAGGTTGACCAAGGCAACAGCCACCCTTTGAGATGCTACCACTAGAGCATTGTGGTGGACTGTTCGAAACGTCCTTGCATGGTGATCGTATAACATCTGGAAGTTGAAGAGAAGTTTCAACATCCTGAAACTTAGGAGGTAAAGGTTGGCCAAGACACCAGCCACCCTTTGAGATGCTACCCCTAGAGTATTATGTTGGCCTATTCGAAACGTCCTTGCCTGGTGATCGGTCGGACTGGGGTTCGAGTCACGCTCAAGTTCGTCAGTTTCTTGCACTGCCTGCAACCTCACCATCTTGGTGAGGTAAGGATTGGGTGTTTTTGAGAAGCCTATAGGTCATAACCAGCCATTACCTGGCTCTTCCTGGTCCTACCTTGGGTGGAGTGGGACCATGGGCGCTGATCATATGTATATATAGTACATTTTCTTAATGAGGCGCATTTTGCACCGACCGCAGCGGGAGCCCTTTTAGCTCAGAAACGTTTCCTGCTCTCTGATTGGCTAGAAATATCTTGTCCAACAAATCAGCGAACAGGAAACTTTTCCGAGCTAAAAGGGCACCCCTGCGAGCCGGTGCAAATCTGCCTCGCTAAAAAGAATTGACTATACTTAGTCTCTACGGCATTGTCCTGCTAGCAACGACATTGTCACTATCCCTTGGCAATGTCATTCATGAGCGGCCTTTAAACCTTTAAAGTAGCAAAATATTTCTAGATTTGTATCTCTCTCTGGTTACAGCTCATTTTTCCTTTGCCTATACATACGTCGAATAGTCTGGCCTACTTTCTCTTCTTTCCTCAGACACCAGAGAGCATAAAGATAACAGAACAATTCTTCTTCAATTAAGGGGTTAACTACTGCACTGTAATCTGCTTTTCAATTGAGGTCACTCCAAAATCAAACCGTTGTTCGTTTGTACTTGCGCTTAATCATAAAAACACCAAATAAATCAACAATTAATTTTTTTACCTTCGCGCTCATTGCAATTGCAGAAAGTCACTCCAATGTCAAAGACAAAATGTAATCTTCAACATCAATCCAAAAACATTTACAAAACATCAGAAGTTTAGCAGCATCAGTCATCTGAGATATCCAGCATCATAGTAAGTGAATAATAATAATAATAATAATAATAATAATAATAATAATAATAATAAT
Organism: Palaemon carinicauda; assembly: GCF_036898095.1. Taxonomy (NCBI): domain Eukaryota; kingdom Metazoa; phylum Arthropoda; class Malacostraca; order Decapoda; family Palaemonidae; genus Palaemon; species Palaemon carinicauda. Next base: position 40,370,116 of record NC_090760.1, on the reverse strand, counting down.
AATAATAATAATAGTAATAATAATAATAATAATAATAATAATAATAATAATAATATTTCCCGTCATTTTGCTGTTAGCTTAGAGCTCAGGACAGCCAAGGTCTTATTTTAGGATTTGAAGGATCAGATATTTAAGACACGAAGGATCTTTTAAAACGACAAATCAAGTAGGAATTTTGTTGTCATTAAATGTTATTTGCTACAGCCATTTTTTGAGCTTTCAAACTCTACGTGGCCTACGTGGTAACGTCCCTGACTGGTGATCACCAGACTGGGGTTCGAGTCCCGCTCAAAACTCGTTAGATTCTTTGCTCGCTGCAACCTCACGATTCTTATGATCTATGATTGGGGGCTTTAGGGAAGCGTATAGATCTAGCTGCTGAGGCACGGGCAGCTATTGCCTGGCCCTCCTTGGTCATAGCTTGGGTGGAGGGTAGGCTTAAGTGCTGATCAATTGTATATATGGTCAGTCTCTAGGGCATTGTCCTGCTTGATAGAGCAATGGCTCTGTCCCTTGCCTCTACCATTCATGAGTGGAATTTAAAGCTTTTCATTGTCCTACTGGTTCAGAAACCACAAATATTTAAATCATTTAACTCGATAACCAGCTTATCAAGTACTGAATTAAAACGAACCAAAGTTTCAACGTCAGATTAGCAGTCCACCAATCGAACCTACCTTCCCTTAAAAGCTTTTGAAGCCACACCCCCTTGTTATTGTTAAGGTTTCTAAAAAAAAAAAAAAAAAAAAAAAAAAAAAAAGAGAGAGAGAGAGAGAGAGAGAGAGAGAGAGAGAGAGAGAGGAGAGAGTATTTGATTCTAATTCGCCTATTTCAAATTAAATAAATTATATTTTTCTAATCTACACTATTGAAACTGCCGTTAAAAAACCTTAAAAAATCCTGGAATAAATGTTGCCAGACATTTACCGTTTTAAAAAACGGATATATTGACGTAAAGGAGTGGTATTACGGTCACCAACCCGTAAAAGATAATAACAAAGAAGGGTAACAACTACGGTCGCCTGCATTTTACTGAAATACGGCTGAAAACAGTTTATTTTTGCCGGGAATTTCCGATTAGAATTACGGTTTTTTTTTTAACCTGTGTAGGGTGGTGCCATAGCCTGTGTACCATGGTCTACCATTGTCCTGGGTTAGAGTCATCCCTCTTGGGGTCTTTTGTATATTATAATTAAGAGGGAAGAGATTCACCAGTCCAGTGAGTCAACTTTGACTTTTATAGAGCTCGTCTGATTAAATTTGGAAGGAAAAATATTATAGATATTAAATATAATAGATAAGAAAAGAAACAGCAAATAAAGAGATGAAAAATAGATTATGAGATAAGAATCTGCAATAGAAATTTAGATTTTAACTTTAAAACCTGTTTCTTGAAAACTTTAAGGTCTACTGTACACGCACACACACACACAGCACTCATAAATGACAAAGACAAGGGACAGTTTGAAGGTTTAAAGGTCGCCCATGAATGGCAGAGGCAATGGACAGTGACATTGCCCTAGCAAGCAGGACAATGCCCTAGAGACTGACCATATATTATATGATCAGCGCCCAAGCCTCCTCTCCGCCCAAGCTAGGACCAGGGAGGGCCAGGCAGTGGCTTCTGATGACTCAGCAGATAGATCTATAGGCTCCCCCAAACCCCACAACCTTAACCCACAAGGAAGGTAAGGTTGCAGACACTAATGGCACTAACGATTCTGAGCGGGACTCGAACCCCCAACTGGCAAACACCAGGCATAGACGTTACCAATCAGGCCACAGCAATACTCTAGCAGGACAATGCCCTAGACGAATTAGAGACTGACCATATATTCCTATGATCAGGGCTAAGTGCCTTCTCCATCTAATCTAGGACCAGCGAGGGCCAGGCAATGGCTGCTGCTGACTCCAAAGGTAGACCCATAGGCTCTCCAAACTCACCATCCTTAGCTCACTGATGTTGAGGTTGCAGACACTACAAGAAACTATCGAGTTTGAACGGGTATCGAACCCGGATCTAGGTGATCGCAAGGCAAGTACGTTTCCAATAGACTACTTTTGTATTCACCTCATAGATTTTTCTAATGGTTCTGTGTTCCTCCTTTAATTCCATAAAAGGAGGGATTTACGCGCCGAGGGTAAATAGCCTCCCGTGGTGGTCACCTTACTAACTCTGACCCTCTGACTGATTCTCCATCATTCCCAGAACATGTCCAGACCATCTCAGTCTACTTTTAAGATTTGAGGCCTCAGTATCCTCAGTGGTTATATAGTCTCCATATTATTGTTATGCTTATTATCATCGTTACAAACCGAGTTACAAGCCCAGTAATGAAAAGAAACTTGGACAAATGATGAAAAATAACAAAGTTATGAGACTTGTAGCAATAAACTCAACAAGATTGATCTGCGCAAAGTTTGGACTTCTAAAGTTCCAGCGATTCAACCAATTGAATTTTGTCCTTTTTTTCTGATGATAGAATGTTATATGATAATTTAACATATTAGCATCTTATTTACTGCCATTGAACCAGCATGAATAAGATACACTTGACAGTCCTAATCTATGTGATCAGATATAAAATAAAAACATTAAAAAATATATGGATATTAGCCATCTATGACCAGCTGAACTCGGTTGAGTTCCTTGTTAGGCTGGAGGAACGTAGAGAGTAGAGGTCCCCTTTTTTGTTTTGTTTCATTTGTTGATGTCGGCTACCCCCCCAAAATTGGGGGAAGTGCCTTGGTATATGTATGCATGTATGTATGACCATAAATCAAAGAGAAATAAAACGAAATATTTTCATAATGACTGAAGAGAATATGTATTTATATATATATTTACATTTCCATCACACACACACAAGCATTTACACCCTTCGGAAGTAACAGGAAATCGAGACCATATTAACAGCGCTTGTACCGTCTCTTCCCAACTGGAACATCTGGATCGCGAGTCTTTAGTTAATGCGTTCGCCTTGGTCGTTGAACTTGACTCCCTGGCGTTCAAATTCTTCAGCGATGCGAATGAGTTCGTGGACGTGTTCGGGGAGGGGGTGGGGGGTGGGCAGGAGGTCGCTCTGGGGCTGGAAGCCGGCTTCGTTGGCCACGAACTCGACGCGGGCGAGTCCGCCTGATTCCAGGGGCAGTCTGGAAAGAAATAGGTTTGTTAGTTGAGTTAAAGAAATGGCTAGGTTAGTCGAGTTGAAGTTCTGGATTCAAATGTTTTATGAGTTAGGTTTTTTTTTTATTTGGCTTAAAGTGGTCAGTTGTGGATCAAATGTTTAAAAAGTAGAGTTTTTCCAATGTTGCTTAAAGGGGTCAGTTCTGGATTCAAATGTATACAAGTGGAGTTTTTCCAATTTGGCTTAAAGTGATCAGTTCTGGATTCAAATGTTGAAAAAGTGGAGTTTTTCCAATTTGGCTTAAAGTGATCAGTTCTGGATTCAAATGTTGAAAAAGTGGAGTTTTTCCAATTTGGCTTAAAGTGGTCAGTTCTGGATTAAAATGTTTAAAAAGTGGAGTTTTCCAGTTTGACGTAAAGTGGTCAGTTCGGGATTCAAATGTTTAAAAAGTAGTTTTTCCAATTTGGCTTAAAGTGATCAGTTCTGGATTCAAATGTTTTAAAAGTGGCTTTTGGCTTAAGGTGGATAGTTCTGGAATAAAAAAATTTGATAAGTGGAGTTTTTTCTATTTGTCTTAAAGTGGTCAGTCCTGGATTCAAATGTTTAATAAGTCGAGTCCTTATCTTATGGTATGGGTTTGGAGTAGATTGGACATATAGAGTGAAGTAGATGCTAGGCTTTTAGAGGACTAAAACGGAGATTTACAAGTAAATTATGTAGTGATCTACATAGCTCAGAAATCATTTTTTCTCGTATTTATCAATATTTCATCAGTATTGTTTTAGCGCTGTAGATAGCTATTGGAGATTAATATGTAAATTATGTAGTTATTTATAACGTTCAAAACCAACTGATGAAAAATAAATAAGAAAGAAAAAATCTAGTAAAAATGCACGTAGCAATTTCCCTTAAAAGTTTAAAAGGTCGCTCATGAATGGCAGGGGCAAAGGCCAGTGACATTGCCCTAGCAAGCAGTACAATTCCCTAGAGACTGACCATATATACATACGATCAGCACCCAAGCCCCCTCTCCACCCAAGCTACGACCAAGGAGGGCCAGGCAATTACTGCTGATGACTCGGCAGTTAGACCTATAGGTTCCCCCAAACCCCCCATCATTAGCTCACAAGGATAGTGAGGTTGCGACCAAAGAAACTAACTAGCTTGAGCGGTAATCGAACCTCAGTCTGGCGTTCACCAGTCTGGGACGTTACCGCATCGGCCACCACAACCCTTAGTAACATCAAAGTTTCCTTTGAAGAATTGAATCTATTAACGCTAGGAGAAATACGAGGTATAATTTCAGATCACTCACACGTAGTATCCTCTCATAGTGACGGCTCCTTCGGGTCCAGGGGCTCCTACGACTTCCGTCTCAATGCCGTTGTCGGCGGCGAAGACGTAGTTGAAGTTGCCGTCCCCTTGGTCGACTCTTTCGTCGCGAATGGTCTTGGCGTAGTGGTCCGGCGTCAGGGTGCCAGTCTGGGGAGCGGCGAGGGCCATAGAGGCCAGGCACAAGAGGGCGATCATCTGTAGGGGGGAAGGGGGGAGAGAGGAGTCATTGGTGGGAGGGAATGATGGATTTTAGGGGGAAGTTCTTTGAAGAAATCTTCATTCTTTGGGGGATAGGTATTTCAGAAGGAAGGGAAAGTAGAATTTTTTGGGGAAGATCTTTAAGGAAATCTTTATTTTTTGGAAATAATTAATTCAGAAGGAAGGGAATGATGGATTTTAGGGGAAGTTCTTTGAGGAAATCTTCATTCCTTGGGGGGGGGGGAATGTATTTCAGAAGGAAGGGAAAGTAGAATTTTTTGGGGAAGATCTTTAAGGAAATCTTTATTTTTTGGAAATAATTAATTCAGAAGGAAGGGAATGATGGATTTTAGGGGAAGTTCTTTGAGGAAATCTTCATTCCTTGGGGGGGGGGGAAATGTATTTCAGAAGGAAGGGAAAGTAGAATTTTTTGGGGAAGATCTTTAAGGAAATCTTTATTTTTGGGGGAGTGGTATTTCAGAAAGAAGGGAAAGTAAAACTTTTGGGGGAAGATCTTTAAAGCAATCTTTATTTTTTGGAAAAAAATAATTCAGAAGGAAGGGAATGATGGATTTTATGGGAAGTTCTTCAAGAAATCTTCCTTTTTGGGGGGAAAGGTATTTCAGAAGGGAGTGAAAAGGGAATTTTTGGGGGAAGTTCTTAAAGATTATCTTCATTTTTGGATAAGGTATTTTAGGAGAAAGGAGCAAAAGACGAATTTTGGGTGAGCTTCTTAAGGAAAATCTTCATTAGAAAAAAAAAAAAAGTATTTCAGAAAAAAGGGGAGTGACAGAGCTGAATAGTAATCATTGATGGAAATCAAAGGCGAATTTGGAAGAACATATTGAAGAAAACAAAATTTGGTAAAAGTATTTCAAGAGAAAAGTTAATGGCAGTACGGAATAATGTTTAGGAAAAAAGGTATTAATCGCTCATAATTATAGAAAATTCTTTTTAATCGATGAAATAATATTATTAATATTACTAAGCTACAACTCTAGTTGGGAACAGCAGGATGTTATAAGCCCAGGGGCTCCAACAGGGAAAATAGCCCAATGAGAAAAAGATACAAGGATGAATAGAATATTTTTAAGAGTTGGAACAGCAGGATGCTATAAGCCCAGGGGCTCCAACAGGGAAAATAGCCCAGTGAGGAGAGGAAACAAGGAAAAATAAAATTTCTAAGAAGAGTAACAGCATTAAAATAAATATCTCCTATATAAACTATAAAAACTTTAACAAAACAAGAGGAAGGAGAAACAAGACAGAACAGCGTGCCCGAGTGTACACATTAATTATTCAAAAGAAACTTTTTCAGACTCTGAATATAAGATACAGAAGAAACTCAATTTAGTATTTGGCCAATATTTATCACTTTTTAGAATTTCACTTCCTGCATTCCCATGCATTCCCTTTTCAACGGGAATGCAAATGTAGGCACCACTTTGATTCCTCTGCTGTATCCTCTTTGAATTCCCCATCCTGAAAACTTACTGACTTCATGTTGGGGAGACTTCCAGCTGACTGATGCTGTGGAGAGGAACTTTGAGTCCTTTTATACTTCTGTCGGGATAGGCGTCGACGAGAGAGAGAGAGAGAGAGAGAGAGAGAGAGAGAGAGAGAGAGAGAGGTTATCAGAAGTGAGAGGGATGGAGAGTGGGGGAAAAGGAGAAAGAGGGAGAGAGAAAGAAGTTGGGCTATTAGAAGACGAAAGGGGTCAGGAGGGAGGGAAACCGCAAGACAAGTGCAAGAGATTTAAAAGGAGGAAGAGGAGAGGGAGGGAGCAGGGGGGGGGAGAGAAGAGGGAAAGGAGAGGAGGGGAAGAAGGACTGGAAGATTTGTGAAGAAGGAGGGAAAACCAAAAGACAAGGAGGTTAAGAAGAGGCGGAGATAGAAGCGGGGAACGAGATTCCTATAAGGTCGTACAAAAGGGTCACCTCAGTGGAGGTTGTTTAGCTGGGAACCCAGGTGGCCAAACCAGGACATGACCCGGGGTAAGGTTTCATTTGGCTGACTGATATGTATTTGATTTCGTGTTTACGTTTTTGGCTTTCTATCGAATGTACATAGTAACCACTGGACATAGGAGGTAATTACTGTATGGTTTAAAGAAGAATGAAGTATGATCGAAATAAATTTCCTTAACTGTTATTAAACAGAATATACACTGTGACTGTATGAGGATGTATGAATGTATTTCTGGGTTTTAACAGATACAGAGTGAATGTAGCTTTGACTGCTATCCCATTCTTTTCTTAATATATCGCTTCTTAAGGATAAATATATTTTGAGAAAACAATCTCATGTGATCTATTTCCTTTTCTCCAGTCTTATTTTGAGTAAAGAGATTAGAATTTTTCATTGATCACCAATTTATACGTTTGTACACACACACACACACACACGCAGACACAAGCATACATCTCACTAACTTACCAACTCCCCATATATATAATTTATATATATATATATATATATATATATATATATATATATACACACACACACATATATATATATACATATATATATGTATATATATATATATATATATATATAGTCTCTTGTACTTTCATTTGAAAAGACTATGGTTCGATCATACTGAGGTATATGCAAATATATATATATATATATATATATATGTGTGTGTATATATATATATATATATATATATACATATTCAATGTATGTACGTTCTTAATAATCAAAACACTCAATATTTACAGCAACATTCATATTGATCCTGGATGATGATATTGTGCAAAAAGTTTCAATAAAATTAACAACTTTATACGCTGACAAGGAAGAATCACAAACACCCCGTCGAACACCGATACTAATAAGTCACCATTTACCTATATATTAAAAACATACACGTGTATACTATGTAACTCCAAATATCTCATCATACTGTTTCTCCTTATACCACATACTCTGTTAAAAATTTGCATGAAGAAAAGGGTAAATGTCTGGGAACATTTATTACAGGATTTTTATTATTTCAAAAACGGATATATTGATATAGTGATATTACGGCCACTAACCCGCGAAAGATAATAACGGTCGCCTGTATTTTACTGAAATACAGTTGAGAACAGTATATTTGTACGGAGAATTTACAATTAAAATTACGTTTTTTTTTTTTTTTTTTTTTTTTTTTTTTTTTTTTTTTTTGTAACAGTGTACCTTGTAAAAATTGGTAATCTTAACAGCTTCAAGTATTTTTTTTATGAATTCCATAAAGGAGAATTGGTTCAACAATCCCACCATATAATTCCACTTGGCTTCCATAAACAACAGAACTCTCCTCCTAGTCTTTTGCATGAACCCTGCTGCCTTTCTTTCTCCACCAATTCTGTAATCTATCTTCTTTCTCAGCTAGTTAAACAATTGTTATATCTACTATAATCAATTCTTTTTAGTGACGCAGATTTACACAGACTCGCAGAGGAGGTGTCCTTTTAGCTCGGAAAAGTTTCCTGATCGCTGATTGGTTGGACAAGATAATTCTAACCAATCAGAGAACAGGAAACTTTTCCGAGAAAGTTTCCTAATCGCTGGTTGGTTGGACAAGATAATTCTAACCAATCAGATAGCAGGAAACTTTTCCGAGCTAAAATGGCACCTCTGCGAGTCGGTGAAATTGCGCCTCATTAAAAAAAATGGAATATAATTGCCTTTGCTAATCAACTGCATCAATTCCTTTGCCCTTCATCATTAACCTCAGAGGTTCTTACATCTTGGTTTAAATTTACCCCTATAACTTAACTCGCACATTCATTATAAAGTTTTGTCCCTTACAAACACTTTCAAAATCTTTCACCAGATCATACAGTTTCTCCTTACTATCAAACAACTTTGCGCCAAAATCCTTCTAATCTCGACTAGTTTTATACCCAACTACACTCAATTTTGTTTAATGAGGCGCATTTGCACTGACGCGTAGCGGTGCTCTTTTAGCTCGGGAAAGTTTCCTGCTATCTGATTGGTCAGAATTATCTTATCCAACCAATCAGCGATCAGGAAACTTTTCCGAGCTAAAAGGGCACCCGCTGCGAGTCGGGGCAAATCTGCCTCAGTAAAAAGAATTGACTATAGTCACTTCCTCCTAAATATTCCTTAGAGAGGTGATAGGTGTTGCTTCTATAATTCTCTTCTAAGATTTAGGGATGATTTTACTAATCCCCTAACCTGATCCATGGTTTTTATATTGGTGTCGTCTGTTATTTCTTGAAAATAACCCTTACAAGTATTGACCATACTTAGCATTGCTTGAACTGATGATTAGAGTGATACAGAGAATGTGCTATATATATGTATATATATATATATATATATATATATATATGTATATATATGTGTGTGTGTGTATATCTATATATAAATGTATATATAAATATCTATATATATATATATATATATATATATATATGTGTGTGTGTATATCTATATATAAATGTATATATATATATATATATATATATATAAATATATATATATATATATATATATATGTATGTATATATATATATATATATATATGTATGTATATATATATATATATATATACAGGATATATTATACGTACTAAGATATTTGCATAAATATATGCATATATGCGCAAGCATA
>NC_090760.1:40325826-40355826 GCF_036898095.1 Palaemon carinicauda | reverse complement strand
TGTGAGACAGATAGACAGATAGACAGATAACCAGATAGATAGGTAAACAGATAAACAGATAGACAGATAGAGACGGTAGTATCCTGTTTCTGACTGAGCTAAGCTGTTTTCTGGTCCTGTTTATAATAATCTTGATTTTAGTTTGAGAGAAAGTGAATTTAAGAAGAATGTTTGATATGCCATACTTTCATATATATATATATATGTATATATATATATATATATATATATATATATATATATATATGTATATATATATGTATATATATATGTGTGTGTGTGTGTGTGTGAGTGTGTGTGAAAAGATTAACCTTTATATTTTAGAAGACTTAAATGTTCCATTTTTCTTTACCAGACAAACTCGACAAAGTCTTCATTTTCTCGTTTGAATAATATCACAGAATGAAAGTCAAAACTCGCTTTATTTTTCATCGAATGAATAATATAAAATCCTTGATTTATCAATCAACGGATTTATAAAAATCATTTGTATTACCTTATGAAATACATAAAAACTCATATTTTCGACGTATGCCATAAAGTAAATATTTCCACCAATCATGTGACATAACACCATAACTTTCCACTTGACAAAATATGAAATTCAATATGTTTGCTTTTGATGGAGGTACTGAATCTCTCATTGTTACCTGACGAAGGTGTTGACTCTCCTTATTACCTGACGGAGGTGCTGCCTCTCCTTACTACCTGACGGAGGTGTTGACTTTCCTTACTACCTGACGGAGGTGTTGACTTTCCTTACTACCTGACGGAGGTGTTGACTCTCATTATTACCTGACGAAGGTGTTGACTCTCCTTATTACCTGACGGAGGTGCTGCCTCTCTCCTTACTACCTGACGGAGGTGCTGCCTCTCTCCTTACTACCTGACGGAGTTGTTGACTCTCCTTATTACCTGACGGAGGTGCTGCCTCTCTCCTTACTACCTGACGGAGGTGTTGACTCTCCTTATTACCTGACGGAGGTGTTGACTCTCCTTATTATCTGACGGAGGTGCTGCCTCTCTCCTTTTTACCTGACGGAGATGTTGACTCTCCTTATTACCTGACGGAGGTGTTGACTCTCCTTATTACCTGACGGAGGTGCTGCCTCTCTCCTTACTACCTGAAGGAGGTGCTGCCTCTCTCCTTACTACCTGACGGAGGTGCTGCCTCTCCTTATTACGTGACGGAGGTGCTGCCTCTCCTTACTACCTGAGGAGGTGTTGACTCTCTCCTTACTACCTGACGGAGGTGTTGACTTTCCTTACTACCTGACGGAGGTGCTGCCTCTCTCCTTACTACCTGACGGAGGTGTTGACTCTCCTTACTACCTTACGGAGGTGCTGCTTCTCTCCTCACTACCTGACGGAGGTGTTGACTTTCCTTACTACCTGACGGAGGTGTTTCCTCTCTCTTTACTACCTGACGGAGGTGTTGACTCTCCTTACTGCCTGACGAAGGTGTTGACTCTTATATTTACCTGATGCAGGTTATGACTCTATCCTTATTACCTGAAGGAAGTCCTGACTCTATCCTTATTACCTGACGAAGTTGCTGACTTTCTCCTTATTCCCTGAAGGAGGTACTGTCTCTCTCCTTACCTGGCGAAAGTGTTGACTCTCTCCTTATTATCTGACGAAGGTGCTGACGATTCTTATTACCTGACGAAGGTGTTGACTCTCTCCTTCTTACCTGCCGCAGGTCATCCTCTCCTGCCTGGTCGCTGTGGCCCTCGGAGCCCCGCAAATTGACCGCGTAGCGCCCATCGTCAACATCATCGGTCAGGAATCCATCGATAATGGAGACGGCAACTTCAGATACTCCTTCTCCGCCGACAACGGCATCGAGACAGAGGTCATAGGAACCCCAGGAGCGGCAGGACAGAGCAACATGCAAGGATACTACGTGTAAGGAGCCTTTTCTTTATTTCCTTTAAGGGTTGTGGTGGCCTATTAGTAACGACCCTGCCTGGTGATCGCGCACTTGTTTCCAATATCTGTTCATCATTCTAATCTTCATCTTCTTCTTCCTCATCTCGCATACTTGCGCACAACTCTGCGCCTCTGTTTCCAAAATCTGTTCATCACTCTAATCATCCTCTTCATCTTTTTCCTCATATCGCATACTTGCGCATAACTCTGCGCTTTTGTTTCCAAACTCTGTTCATCACTCTAATCATCCTCTTCTTCTTCTTCCTCATATTGCATATTTGCGCATAACTCTGCGCTTTTGTTTCCTAAATCTGTTTATCACTCTAATAATCCTCTTCTTCCTCATATCGTATACTTGCGCATAACTCTGCTCTTTTATTTCCTAAATCAGTTCATCATTCTAATCCTCCTCTTCTTCCTCATCTCGCATACTTGCGCATAACTCTGCTCTTTTATTTCCTGAATCTGTTTATCATTCTAATCTTCATCTTCATCTTCTTCCTCATCTCGCATACTTGCGCACAACTCTGCTCTTTTATTTCCTAAATCTGCTCATCACTCTAATCATCCTCTTCTTCCTCACATCCAAGGCCAATATATTGCTCACATCGCATACTTGCTCATAACTGCGCTTTTGTTTCCAAAATCTGTTCATCATTCTAACCATCTTCTCCTCCTTCTTCCTCATATCGCATACTTGCGCATAACTCTGCTCTTTTATTTCCTGAATCTGTCCATCATTCTAATCTTCATCTTCTTCCTCATCTCGCAGGATCGCTCTGGACAACGGCGCCTTCGCCCGCGTCGACTTCGTAGCCGACGAAAACGGATTCGTCCCCCAAAGCGACATCCTTCCTCAAGACCATCCCCTCCCCGAGCACGTTCACGAGCTCCTGCGCATCGCTGAACAGCAGGCTGCCCAGGGCATTAGGTTCGATGATCAAGGCTTCCAAATCTAGAGAGAGAGATAAGACGGCGAAAAAAGGATAGTCCCAAATCGTGCTCTTACGAGACGCTCATCTGTGATTTTTCTTCTTCTTCTTCTTCTATTTGTTGTTCGAATAAAACTGTGTTGATGCAATGAAGGGTTTTTTCAATATTTTATCCACCTGAGATTCAGTTTTGGTTTCGTGTGTGTGTGTGTGTTAAATTTTTAAAGCTATGTAAAATATTCATTAAAAGTTTTACGTTTATGAAGTAGATATGATACTGTTACAACTAAAAGAAATATGTATATGATAATTAATTCTTTGATTTTCAAAGCTATATAATAACTTAAATCTAATTTTTACATTTATGAAGTAGATATAATAATGTTATAATTTTAAAAAAATAAGATGAATATTTCTTTGATTTTCAAAGCTATATAAAAACTTAATCATAATTTTTACATCCATGAAGTAGATATGATAGTGTTACAATTAAAAAAAAATATTAAGATGATTATTTCTTCGATTTCTAAAGCTATATATAAAAAAAGTAGATATAGTACTTTCACAAATTTTAAAAAAGGGATTTTGACACAGGAAAAATCTATTTTTGGATGAGATAGTCATATCACCCTGATGGAAGTTCCTCAAAGGTAGCTTTCTACTTTGGATATTTATACGAGTGATATATCAGAGAAATAAACCTAAGAAATATCACAGGGTTCTATCCATTGGAGCGAATATCCCGAGAGATATCGTGTATACAACAGAGAGACGTGTTTAAAACAATCCACGACTATCCTTCCCCGAATACAGTCAACCTTGTAAACAGCTTAACCTCACTGTCCTAGGCTGGGCACCAGCCACCCGTTGAGATACTACCACTAGAGAGTTATGGGGTCCTTTGACTGGCCAGACAGTACTACATTGGATCTTTATCTCTGGTTACAGTTCACTTTCCCTTTGCCTACACATACACCGAATAGTCTGGCCTATTCTTTACAGATTCTCCTCTCTCCTCATACACCTGACAACACTGAGATAACCAAACAATTCTTCGCTCAAAGGTTAACTACTTCACTGTAATTGTTCAGTGGCTACTTTCCTCTTGGTAAGGGTAGAAGAGACTCTTCAGCTATGGTAAGCAGGTCTTGTAGGCGAAGGACACTCCAAAATCAAACCAGTGTTCTCTAGTCTTGGGTCGTGCCATAGCCTCTGTACCATGGCCTTCCACTGTCTTGGGTTAGAGTTCTCTTGCTTGAGGGTACACCCGGGCACGCTAATCTGTCTAATTTCTCTCTTTCTTGTTTTGTTATAATATTTATTTTAATGTTGTTATTCTTAAAAAAATTCCTTTTTCCTTTTTTCCTTTCCTTACTGAGGTATTTTTCCTGTTAGGGCCCCTGAGCTTATAGCATCCTGCTTTTCCGACTAGGGTTGTAGCTTAGCAAGTAATAGTAATAGTAATAGTAATGTGAATACTAGGCAAACACGTTACCAATGGACTAAACAGGAGGTTCTCAGCAAGTCTTTTGAAGCAGGGTTTCAAATCAAATTCATATTCAAACAATTTATTGACAAACAGTGGTCAAAAGGAGCTGTTATTCTTGCTAGACAGCCCACTCTATCTTCAATTTACATAAATGAACAAAAGCTAAGTACAAAAGTAAAACTCACTAATAATTTACATAAACCAAAAAATGCATGTAGTTACAAATAGTTTTTAAAAATGAAAACACCTTCTACATGCAGGGTTTCAAGTCTCAATTCATCCGAAAGATCGTCTGATTGTTCCTTCAAACGGGGACCAGCGAGATTGTACCACGGTCTTCCCCTGTCTTAGGGTAGAGTTCTCTTGCTTGAGGGTAAACTCGGGCACACTATTCTATCTTATTTTTCTTCCTCTATCTTTTTTTAAGTATTTATACTTTACACAATAAAGATTTATTCTAACGTTGTTACTGTTTTTACAATATCTTATTTTAATTGTCCAATACTTTTCACGTACTTTATTTCCTTATTTTGTTTCCTCACTGGGCTATTTTCCTTGTTGAAGCCTTTGGCCTTATGGCATCCTGCTTTTCCAACTAGGGTTGTAGCTTAAATAGTTATATATATAGACATATATATATATATATATATATATATATATATATATATATATATATGTATATATATATATACTGTATATATATATATATATACTGTATATATATATATATATATATATATATATATATATATATACTGTATATATATATGTCTATATATATATATATATATATATATATATATATATATATATATGTATGTATGTACAGGATGTATGTGATCTATTTCATGGCAAGCAGAGTTTCAATGTGAATAATAGTACCAGAGTGGGACAAACAGGATTATTGCTGAGCTATCAAGAATCTGATGATGGAATTTTATCACAATATATATATATATATATATATATATATATATATATATATATATATATATATATATACGTATATATATAAAATAAAGTTATTTCCAGAAAAATAAGTTACTTATAAGTTACTCCCACAATCATCTTCTAACTAATGGATATTGAACAAGCCCCCAGACTAGAAAAAAAAAAAAAATCTGACTAAATGTTTCCTTCACCTTCACAGAAGCTCACCAACAGTACGTCAAGCCTGCCTCACATTTTCTCATCTCGGAAGAGCTCCTTCACTTTAGAGTCTTTTCCTTGTTTCCTTTCGGCACTGGGCTATTTTCCCTATTGGAGCCCCTGGGCTTATAGCATCCTGCTTTTCCAACTAGGGTTGTAGCTTAGCATTTAGTAATAATAATAATGATAATAATAATAATAATAATAATAATAATAATAATAATAATAATATAAAGACCATTTCTTTCTAATATATCGAGCTTATTTGGATAACCCTTTCATTCTTCCTCCACATGATTATTTGTTTACGATTAAATACTTAGGTTTATTAGCCTCTCTCTCTCTCTCTCTCTCTCTCTCTCTCTCTCTCTCTCTCTCTCTCTCTCTCTCTCTCAATCTTTACCATTCACTGATTTAATAAAGATTCTCTCTCTCTCTCTCTCTCTCTCTCTCTCTCAGTACCTTATCATTCAGAGATTCTCTCTCTCTCTCTCTCTCTCTCTCTCTCTCTATCTCTCAATACCTTATCATTCAGAGATTCTCTCTCTCTCTCTCTCTCTCTCTCTCTCTCTCTCTCTCTCTCAATCGTTATCATTCACTGGTTTAATACTAATTCGGAATTCCTTTCCTACTCGTCGGCAATATGAATCGTGTACATATACGATTCAACAGTTCCTTATGCAGAAATCTTCATACTCTATCTAAAGAAAAAACTATTCTAAATATAGTTTTAACAAAAACAACAAAAAACAGCAACAACAACAATATAGAAGAAGATTAAACAAATTACATTTATAAAAATCAATATACTGTTTGGTAACGTCCCTGACTGGTGAACACCAGACTGGGGTTCGAGTCCCGCTCAAACTTGTTAGTTCCTTTGGTCGCTGTAATCTCACTATCCTTATGAGTTAAGGATTTGGGGTTTGGGGGAGTGTATAGTTCTATCTGCTGAGTCATCAGCAGCCATTGCCTAGCCCTCCTTGGTCGTAGCTTGGGTGGAGAGGGGGCTTGAGCGCTGATCATATGTATATATAGTCTGTCTCTAGGGCATTGTTCTGCTTGCTAGGGCAGTGTTACTGCCCCTTGCCTCTGCCATTCATGGGCGGCCTTTAAACATTCAAAATTATATTGATGAAAGATTAATACTTAATTGTAAGACCACGTCTTTTACATCTGTGACCGATTGTGACTTATTGTGACCTATGGTGACCTCTTGTGACCTTGTGATTAAAAACCATGACCCCTTCCATTTTCAGAAGTGGCTTGACCTTGAGGAAAATGGTGGAATCTAAATATGGTCATATTTACTGATAAAACCAAAATGGATTTTTTTTATTTCAAGATATGTTTGAGGTAAAAAATTTAAAAATGCTAATGTATATATATATATATATATATATATAGTTTTTCATTCTGTTTTAAAGTTTGCCTTGAATTTGTTTTGAAATTATTGAAATTGTTTAGAAATAACTTAAGTTGTTTTGAAATAATTTAAAATATTTTGAAATATCAAATTATTTTGAAAAAAAAAATTAGTCGTTTTGAAATAAATGAATTTGTTTTGAAATAATTGAATTTTTTAAATGATAAAAAAAATCCATGTAACTGAAATTGTTTCCAGATAATTCAAATTTTTTTGAAAAATTAAAACTATTTTGAAATAAATTAATTTGTTTTGAAAAAACTTACTTTTTTAAATAACTGAAATCGTTCTGCAATAACTGAAAGAGTTTTGAAATGACTTAAATTATTTGGTAATGTTAAATCATTTTAAAAAATAAAGATTATTTTGAAATAATGAATTTGTTTTGAAATAATTGAATTTTTCTTAGATAATTGAGATTGTTTTGAAATGAAAACGAAATATTGGTATTCGTCTTTTTCTTCATATAAAGAAACTTTCACAGAATATCAATTACTTGAAAACTCTGATGTGTACTGAAATTTTCAAAAGCATGTGCAGATATATACAGTATATATAGATATATTTACGTGTATTTTTACACAGATACACATAAATACATTCTGGAATATATAAAGGATAAATATGTTTATATATATGTATATGTATATAAATAATAGATATTTGTATATGTATATATATATATATATATATATATATATATATATATATGTATATATATATATATATATATATATATATATATATATATATATATATATATATATATATATATATTTATTTATATATATATGTATATATATTTTATTTATTTATTTATTTATTCATTTATATGAATATATAAGAATATCTGTGTATATATGCACATATATGTTATATGTATACACATACATATATATAATATATATACAGTATATATATATATATATATATATATATATATACTTTATATACATACATACATACATATATATATATATATATATATATTATATATACTAGCCAAGCTACAACCCTAATATTATGACAGAGACAATAACTCGCCTCATTTGTTTCTTCTCTTCATCTTTGTCCATCTTGCACATCTGTTCCATCCTCGTCCGAGTCGGGACTCGAACCTGGGACCATAGAATTACCAGTTAGAGAGAGAGAGAGAGAGAGAGAGAGAGAGAGAGAGAGAGAGAGAGAGAGAGAGAGAGTGTGTGTGTGTGCAGTCTTTCCGGTACCAAGTTATGTCTTTTACTTAGAGAGTGGATTACAATAACATTTTCTAAGTAAATAAGTAAATAAGTAAATGAGTAAATAAGTAAATAAGTAAATAAGTAAATAAGTAAATAAGTAAATAAGTAAATAAGTAAATAAGTAAATAAATAAATAAGTAAATAAGTAAATAAGTAAATAATTAAATAAGTAAGTGAATACATAAGTAAATAAGTAAATAAGTATATAAGTACATAAGTAAATAAGTAAATAAGTAAATAAAATAGAAACTAACAAGAAAAATAAGAAATTTAAAGAATTTATTGCTTACCAAGTGTGGATACCTTAACGTGATGAACATGTTTGCGTATCGCCATGAAAAACAGAGCTATACTTGTTAGGGCCACCCATACTAGGTTGGTTTGGTACGAGTGATCATACGAAAATCTCCTACCATCACCAATCTGCATAGGCCAGCGTGGTGATGAATTGACATGTCTGAGGCCTTTATGAATTAGAAACGGCGGTATCTTTTTTTTTTTTTTTTTTTTTTTTTTTTTTTTTTTTTTTTTTTTTTTTTTTTTTAAGGTTTAAAAGCCGCTCATGAATGGCACAGGCAAGGGACAGTAGCATTGTCCTATCAAGCAGGACAATGCCCTAGAGACTGGCCATAGGGCAAGTTAGGACCAAGAAGGGCCAGGCAATGGCTGCTGATGACTCATATCCTTAGCTCATAAGGACGGCGAGGTTGCATCGACCAAAGGAACTAATGGGTTTGAGCAGGAATCGAACCCCAGTCTGGCAATCACCAGTGAGGGACGCTACCACATAGGCCACCACAAAACTGTTGTTGCTGTTGTTGTTGTTGTTGTTATTGTTGTTGTTGTTATGGTTATTGTTACTGATATTGTACTTAAGCATTCTAATGTATTTATATATCGGTAATATTCTCCTTTCTTGTATATTTTTCTTGCGTGTGTGTGTCTCTCTCTCTCTCTCTCTCTCTCTCTCTCTCTCTCTCTCTCTCTCTCTAATGTATTTAGTTTTCAGAAATGATAAAAAATATTATTTTTCTACCCTCTCTCTCTCTCTCTCTCTCTCTCTCTCTCTCTCTCTCTCTCTCTCTCTCTCTCTCTCTCCTAACCTTATGAACCGAATATTTCACACCATTTGGGCCAGCCACGTCTTCCCTTTGACCTCTGACCTCTAAATTGGCCCGTGAAATGCCAGAGAGATATAAATGTATCGTTGGAACCTTGAACGTGAAAATGAGGGTCTGTTTACGCACGAGAATAAAGTCACGAATTTCGGGAAAGACTTTTGTGTCCGGTTTTTTTTTATTTGCTTTTTATTATCTCATTCTTTTTTTTTATCTCTGCCTATAGGGGATATACGTAGAGTATATCACACGTGCACACACACACATATAGATATATATGTATATATATGGATATATATACATATATATATATATATTATATATAAGTACATATATATGTGTATGTATATATATATATGCGTGTGTGTTTGTATGTATGTATATATACTGAATATATATATATATATATATATATATATATATATATATATATATACATATATATATATATATATATATATATATATGTGTGTGTGTGTGTGTGTGTGAATATGTATGTGTATGTTATTCTGTATATACTGCACATATATATTTATATATATACATATATATAGTTATATAAATACACATACACACACACACATATATATATATATATATATATATATATACATATATATATGTATATATATATATATATATATATATATATATATATATATATATAGGTAGTAGTTTGGCTATGACACCAACTATCTGTTGAGATACTGCCGTTGGAGAGTTATGGGGTCCTTTGACTGGCCAGACAGTACTACATTGGATCCTTCTCTCTGGTTACGGTTCACTTTCGCTTTGCCTACACATACACCGAATAGTCTTGCCTATTCTTTACAGATTCTCCGCTCTCCTCATACACCTGACAACACTCTTACCAAACAATTCTTCTTCACCTGTGGGGTTAGCTGGGGCCCTGTAATTGTTCAGTGGCTACTTTCCTCTTTGTAAGGGTAGAAGAGACTCTTTACCTAGGGTAAGCACTCTAAAATCAAACCATTGTTCTCTAGTCTTGTGTAGTGCCATAGCCTCTGTACTTTGCTTTGACAAATTTGTTGAATTCATAAGGGCAAGTCATTCTCCTACAGAACCTTATATCATCAATTCTTTACTTTCACCGGAAAGAAGTTTGTTCAAGAACTTCAACAACTCCGTTAAATTTAGCACAAATATTTCTTCCTCGATATCACAACTACGTTAAATTTAACAAAAATATTCCTATCTGGTTATCATAACCACATTGAATTTAACTCGGATATTTCTCTTTCCTCATCACAACTCCATAAATCTAACACAAATATTAATCTCTGGTTATCATAAATACGATGAATTTAACAGAAATATCTGTATATAGTTATCAAAAATCCGTTAAGTTTAACACAAATACTCCTCTCTATTTATCACAAATTCTTTAGATTTAACATGAATATTTCTCTCTTCTTATTACAACTCTGTTGAATATAACACAAATATTTCTCTCTGGTTATCACAACTACGTTAGATTTAACACATATATTTCTTTCTTGCTATCAAAACTATGTTAAATTCAACACAAATATTTCTCTCTGGTTATCATAACTCCCTTAAATTCAACAAAAATATCAATATTTCATTATCACAACCACATTATATTTAACACAAATATTTCTCTCGCATTATTACTACTCTAACAAATATTTCTCTCTGGTTATCACAACTACGTTAAATTTAACACAAATATCACTATTTCATTGTCACAACTACATTATATATAACACAAATATTGCTCTCGCATTATCACTACTCAGTTTAATGTAACAATTATTTATCTCGCTTTATCACAACTCAGTTAAATCTAACACAAATATTTCTCACCTATTATCACAATTTACTTAAATCTAGCACAAATCTTTCTCACCCCCATTGAATCTAACATATTTCTCAGCATCAAATATTCAGAAACATTTCTCTTTGCTGTTACCTTACCAAAGTCATCACCTCCTTTTTTGCAAAGTCAAATGATATTTATGATAATTGTTATTCGCAACGAACTCTTCAGCCCTTTGGCAAAAGAACATGTTTTGGTGTTTATCTTTCCAGTTAAGGTAAGAAGTTTTTTTTTATTACGAATTTTAATGATGGGGTTAAGTTAGTTTTAACATTAACAAGGTTATGTTAACGTCTTTCGAATATTATGAAAGCTTATGTATATACAGTATATGTGTGTGTATATATATGAAGTAGAGAGAGAGAGAGAGAGAGAGAGAGAGAGAGAGAGAGAGAGAGAGAGATACGCACATTCTCTCTCTCTCTCCCTCTCTCTCTCTCTCTCTCTCTCTCTCTCTCTCTCTCTCTCTCCTCTCTCTCTCTCTCTCTCTCGTCTCTTCTTATGTATATATATATATGTATATATATTGTATATGTGTGTTTGTGTGTATACATATATGTATATATACACATGTATATATATTTATATATATATATGTGTATATATATATATGTATATATATTTATATATATATATATATATATATATATATATATATATATATATATATATATGTATGTATATGTGTGTGTATGTGTGTGTGTGCTTTATTATTCATAATTCGACTCGTCTAGGAAAATGAAACAACAAATGAATAAGTGTATAAAAACTATTTGAAAGAGACTTCATCCATGCTTAATCAAACTGGGACGGTGACTAATGTTAAATTCTTCACTGAAACTAATTGTCCTTTGGAAGAAAAGGCAGGACTCTGACTCTCTCTCTCTCTCTCTCTCTCTCTCTCTCTCTCACCCTAAGCTACAATTCGTCACCAACGGATGAGCTACGTCCTGTAGTTGTTTAAGAAGATAGATCACATTCTGGCATAAGGCCAGCTTAATCTTAATCTAACCAATAGCATCTGTCATTATTGTTTTAATTACTATAGTCCATTTGTTTTAGCGATGCATATTTGCACCGACTCGCGGCGGTGCCCTTTTAGCTCGGAAAAGTTTCCGGATCGCTGATTGGTTGGACAAGTTAATTCCAACCAATCAGCGATCCGGAAACTTTTCCGAGCTAAAAGGGCACCGCTGCGAGTCGGTGCAAATTTGCATCGCTAAAAGAAATGGACTATGGTCATCCTAAAAAAGGGAAAGGATATAGAGAAGTAATTAGTAAACTATAGACGAGAAAAAAAAAAATTGGAATATATTAGATAAACCATAAAGCTAGACATGTCAAACATCTCAACCGAAAATAATCTATCATAAATTCGAGCTACTGAAGTTCCACCGATTCAAACACCAGGTTAGGAACATCATTCCACAGCCTGGTTACGGATGGAATAAAACTTCTAGAATACTGTGTAGTATTGAATCTTATTCTGTAGAGAATAAGAAGCAATCAACTATATTCTTAAAATGGTTGTATTTTATAGTGAAATAACACCTCCCCCCCTTCAACAACAATAACCGTGATTTTTCACATAGGAATTTTCAAAATCAATGTATTTATTTTGTCTTTCCCGTTAATATCTAACTAATTATTTATTTCTAGGATTACAGTATATATTTTTCTTTCTAGTTACCATTTTTAGCCATTCGTTCATTTTAGCAATTTTTTACCAATTGTAATTTTTTTTTTTATTATAATTGGTATTGTATCTTCATGTTTTATAGATTTAATTCTTTCTTTCATTTGTCAGTAAATTACAGACTATAGTCATTTTTTTTAGCGAGGCCGATTTGCACTGACTCGCAGCGGTGCCCTTTTAGCTCGGAAAAGTTTCCTGATCGCTGATTGGTTAGAATTATCTTGTCCAACCAATCAGCGATCAGGAAACTTTTCCGAGCTAAAAAGCCACCGCTGCGAGTCGGTGCAAATCTGCCTCGCTAAAAAGAATTGACTATAGTTATTACGTATTTTTTTTATACCCTCCTCTTTTCCCCACATTAATTGTTAATTTGTTCTCATCATTTATTTATTTCCTTATTTCCTTTCCTCACTGGGCTATTTTTCCCTGTTGGAGCCTTTGGGCTTATAGCATCTAGCATTTCCAACTAGGATTGGAGCTTGGCTAGTAATAATAATAATAATAATAATAATAATAATAATAATAATAATAATAACAATAATAATAATAATAATAATAATAATAAAGTTTTTTTTTAACTTAATTTCTTTTCATTTTTGGTTCAAATCTTTCACGGCACTTACCTGCGCACACTGATATATATATATATATATATATATATAAATATATATATATATATATATATATATTAATAACAATAATAATAATAATAATAATAATAATAATAACAATAATAATAATAATAATAATAATAATAATATTAATAACAACAATAATAATAATAATAATAATAAAGCTGGTATATGGATCCACTGACAGGTAAACTATCATTATTTTCTTGACTGCCTCCTCCTCCCATTCCTTTTCCTTCTGTGCCTCTTCTTTAATATGGTCCCCAAAGTCGTGACTAAAGGCTCCTTGGGGCGTCCTTCACAAGGTAACATCTCCTACAGTCCTGTTCTTTTTTTTTTTCTTTCTTTCTTTTTGTCTCCTTTTCTCTGGCAGAAGAAGAAGTACAACAACAACAACAACAACAACAACAACAATAAAAAGAATAAGAAGAAGACGAACAAGAAAAAGAACAAGAATAAGAATAAGAACAAGGAGAAAAAGAAGAAGAAGAAGAAGGAGAAGAAAAAGAAGAAGAAGAAGAAGAACAACAACAACAACAACAACAAAATGAATAATAAGAAGAAGAACAAGAACAAGAACAAGAATAAGATCAAGAAGAAAAAAAAGAACAAGAACTAGAATAAGAAGAAGAAGAAGAAGAAAAAGAAGAAGAAGAAGAAGAAGAAGAACAACAACAACAACAACAACAACAAAATGAATAATAAGAACAAGAAAAAGAAGAAGAATAAGAATAAGAACAAGACGAAAAAGAAAAAGAAGAAGGAGAAGAAAAAGAAGAAGAAGAAGAAGAAGAAGAAGAAGAAGAAGAAGAAAAAGAAGAAGAATAAGAAGAATAAGAAGAAGAAGAACAAGAACAAGAATAAGATCAAGAAGAAGAAGAAGAAGAAGAAGAAGAAGAAGACGCTCCTTAAATGGCGTCTGACCCTTGTTGCGAAGGAAACTTCGTGACATAAAAAGAGTAAAAAAAAAAAAAAACAGGAATTTACGGGAACAGTAACTATCTACCTGTCCGTGTCTGAGAGCAACTAGAGCCCTTGCTGTCCGTGGCACTGTGACCTCTCTCTCTCTCTCTCTCTCTCTCTCTCTCTCTCTCTCTCTCAATTGAAGAAGATACCTCCTGAGGGGCAAGATGGTTTGCCTGACCAGGTGAGTTGTAGAAAGGCTTCTACTTATCTTCGCGTGAGGTTCTACAATCACTTTTGTCTACTTTTTGGGTACGTCTCTCTCTCTCTCTCTCTCTCTCTCTCTCTCTCTCTCTCACTGCGGTTTCTTAAATGTGCAAATGATTAGGTAATCATTCATACATATGCTATATACTTCATGATCATTTACTTTTGTATACTTTTTGGGTAACTCTCTCTCTCTCTCTCTCTCTCTCTCTCTCTCTCTCTCTCTCTCTTTCTCTCTCTCTGTGGTAATTTAAATGATTAGGTAATCATTCATACATATGCTATGTACTTCATGGTCATTATCTTTGTCGAATGCCTTTGCTATGAAAGTCATTAGCATAAATAATTTTACATTTTCCAAACAGTTCTCAAATATCTAAAGGAATCGAATTAATAATTTAGAGAAATGAAGATAATTTCCAATGATGCTTCAGGAGATGAAAATACATGTATTTCCATTGTTCAATTGTAGTAGTCGTTAAATTAATAATAATATTATGGCTGTAACATTTATCAACACAGGAGATCTAAAGGTAAAACAGAAGATTTAGTGTTTGCCTTTGGACTGGAGTAGTCTTGAAATAAGCAATCCTATGATTGTAGCAGCTGTCAACAGAGGAGATTTAATTGTAAAACGTAGAAGATTTAGTCTTTTCTATTTTTACTTTTTATCTTTGAAGAGAAGATTTATACGATATTGTGAATGAGGTCCTTGGGCTTATATCATCCTGGTTTTCCAACTAGGGTTGTAGCTTAGCAAGTAATAATGATAATGATAATAATAATAATAATAATAATAATAATAATAATAATAATAATAATAATAATAATAATAATAATATCGAAACTGCATCCTCATATATTGGTATAAAAGTATTGCATATACACATTTATATACGCAAACATAAATACACACATATACCTATGTTTACATATATATCAAAATGTATATGTTTTTTATGAATGGATAGATGGTATGTAGGGAAATATATATATATATATATATATATATACATATATATATATATATGTATATATATATATATATATGTATATATATACATATATATATATGTATATACAGTATATGTATATATATATATGTGTGTATATATAGATAATATATATAGATATATATACATATATATGTATATATATATGTATATGAATATATATAGATATATATACTATATATACTGTATTTACATATATATATGTATGTATATATATATATATATATATATATAGGTAGGTAGATAGTAAAAGGAGCAAAGGCACCAGCCACCCGTTAAGATACTACCATTAGAAAGTTATTTGGTCCTTTGACTAGCCAGATAATACTAGATTGGATCCCTTTCTGGTTACAGCTAATTTTTCCTTTGCCCACACATACACCGAATAGTCTGGCATATTTTCTACATATTCTCCTCTTTCCTCATACACCTGACAACACTAAGCTCGTGATATTGGGCATGCAGTTAATTCTAATAGCCAGGCCTTCTCCATTATGAGGCTCAATACTACACAGTATTCTAGAAGTTTTATTCCAGTTGTGACCAAGTTGTGGAATGATCTTCCTAATCGGGTAGTTGAATCAGTGAAACTTCAAAAGTTCAAACTTGCAGCGAATGTTTTTATATCAAACATGCTGACATAACTCTCTCTTTATAGTTTATATATGAAATGTCTATTTTAATTTGTTGCTGTTCTTAAGATATTTTATGTTAATCATTCATTATTTCTCTTATGGTTCATTTATTTATTTATTTCCTTTCCTCACTGGGCTATTTTTCCCTGTTGGAGCCCTTGGGCTTATAGCATTCAACTTCTCCAACTAAAGTTGTAATAAAACTAATAATAATAATAATAATAATATTAATAATAATAATAACATATGTATTTATTGATAGATAATACTGTGTATATATATATATATATATATATCTATATATATATATATGCATAAAATATATCTATATATATATATGCATAAAATATATCTATATATATATATATATATATATGTATATATATTCATATAGATATATATACATATATATATATAAATATATATATATATATACATATATATATGTGTGTGTGTGTGTGTGTGTGTATTTTAATGCCTATATATATATATATATATATATGCAGCCAATTCTCTTGATTACATATTGCATAATCTATCTGATTTTTTCAAAGATCCTTCTTCAAACGACCAAAAAAAACCTCTTCTTGGTATTGTGTTCCAGAGCCATGTACAGCATCCAATCATCTTAAGACGAACATCTCCCACCTACACTATCCAACACATCATCATTTTACAGCATCCCTATCTTCAGGTGTCTTAACTACCATTGCCAAACCATTGTATACCCCTTCCCTCCCCCCCCCTCTCTCTCTCTCTCTCCTCTATTCATTTTACAACCATGTCCATTAAATAGTAATGGGCCTTTAGTATTGACTCTCCCCCCTTCTCCCTCTCTACCTCCCTCTCTCTTCCTCCCTCTCTCTTCTTCCTCTCTCCCTTTCGTGCTTCTCGACGTGCCCCCTTCTCTTCAGGCTGTCCTGGTTCCTTCTCCTTCGGAGATATATAAAGAAGAGGATCAGCTTCCGAAGACATCAGTTTCGCAGATCGTCGACTGCCAACATGAAGTTCGTAAGTGGGCCCCACCGAGCTTTGGTCTTACTTATACTTTTATACTTACATTCAGGATGGTTCTAAAGTGTTTTGGCTGTGTGGGAGATATACATTTATTCATAAGTAACCTACATACTTCAAGATATTTTACTTATACTTTTGTGTGGGGATCTACACTTATTCATAAGTAACATATATACTTCAAGATATTTTACTTACACTTTTGTGTGGGGATATACACTCATTCATAAGTAACATATACACTTTAAGATATTTTACTAACACTTTTGCCACTTTACTTAACATTCAAGTATTGGGACTTAAGTACACTTAGAAATGTTGTCATATCTCCCTACTTTAGAATATTACTTTTTCACTTCAGATTCCGTGTTATGATATTGTAATTTCAAAATCTATTTATGATTGTACTTTAAAATGTTTCTACTTTTACAAACTAGCACCACGATAATACATTTTAATGTTCATCATCTTTAATTCATTCTACGGTGATTAAACTCTCATTAGTATTGTTACTTCAGTAAAGTAAAACACACACATACAAACACACGCATACAGACACAAATACACACACATATATTGTTGTAAATTCTAGAAACCCAGATATATATATATATCTATATCTATATATATATATATATATATATATATATATATATATATGATAAGAACATCTATATGTGAACGTGTGCATGCGTGCGTGCGTTCATTGCTTTTTAACCTCGATATTTATACCTTTGTTAATAAATATATTTCCCAACCCAAAATTAATTAATTGGGAATATTTCCAAACTAAAGAAATTTTCATCAAACTTTTGATTAATTAACTTTATCTTTACTTTATCGTTATTATAGCTTATCATTATTATATAAATGATCAAAATACATTACTCAGATTTACTCTGATTGCTATAAACTTTTTCTTCTAAGATTTGTATAAATTCTTCTTTTTGTTTCAAAGGTAAATCGAAGCAACAACTAACTGGCACTTACCTCTTCTTCTTCTTCTTCTTCTTCTTCTTTTTATTCTTCTTCTTCTTCTTCTTCTTCTTCTTCCTCTATTTCTTCATCCTCTTCTTCTCCTTCCTCTTCTTCTACTTTTTCTTCTTCTTCTTCTGCTTCTTCTTCTTCTTTTCTTCTTTTTCTTCTTCTGTTTCTTCTTCTTCTTTTTATTATTATTATCATTAATATTCTTATTCTTCTGTTTCTTCTCCTTCTTCTTCTTCTTCATTTTCTTCTTCTTCCTCTTCTTATTCTTCTGCTGCTTCTACTTCTGCTGCTTCTTCTTCATCTTCTTTTTCTTCTTCTTCTTCTTCTTCTGTTTCCTTTTTTTTTTCTTCTTCTATTGCTTATTCTCCTTCTTCTTCTTCTTTCTTCTTCTTCTCCTCCTCATCTTCTTCTTCCTCTTCTTATTCTTCTCCTCCTCCTTCTTCTTCTCCTCCTCCTCCTCCCTCTCCTTCTCCTCCTCCTCCTCCTTTTTCTTCTTCCTCATCACCTTCTTCTTTCGTTAAACAGATCGCCGCCTTCTTCTGCCTCGTAGCCGTGGCTGCTGCTGCCCCCCAGCAGGAGGTCGCCGTCCTCCGGGACGAAAGAGTCGACCAAGGGGACGGCAACTTCAACTACGCCTTCGCCGCCGACAACGGCATCGAGATGGAAGTCGTAGGAACTCCAGGAGCCGAAGGAGCTGTCAGCATGCGCGGTTTCTATGTGTGAGTATCCTGGCTTGCGCCTTTTTTGCGTTCATAAAAAAGGGTTTTTTTTTTCTTTTTTTCTCTGACTTTCTTTTTCTTTTTTTGAGTTTTCATAGGTTGTATATAAAAGCTTTATCTTAATGTAGTTACTGTTCTTAAATTATTTTATTTCACTTTTTTTTTCTCTTATTTCTCTTGTTTTTTTTTTTTTTTTTTTTTTTTTTTTTTTTTTTTTTTTACTTTTTTATTCCTTTTCCTCTTCATTTTTTTTTTTTGGAGTTTTCATAGTTTGTAAATAAAAGGTCTATCTTAATGTAGTTACTGCTCTTAAATTATTTCATTTCAATAGTTATTTTCTTTTTTTTTTTTGAGTTTTTATAGTTTATATAGGATAGATCTATATTAATGTAGTTACTGTTCTTAAATTATTTTATTTCAATTGTTCATTACTTCTCTTATAGTTTATTTATTTCCTTGTTTCACTTCCTCACTGCGCTGTTTTTTCCTGTTGGAGCCCTTGGGCTTATAGCATCCAATATAGCATCCTGCTTTTTTCAATCAGGGTTGTAGCTTAACTAGCAATAATAATAATAATAATAATAATAATAATAATAATGTTCTTAAATTATTTGATTTCAATCGTTCATTACTTCTCTTATAGTTTATTTATTTCCTTGTTTCCGTTCCTCACTCGGCTACTTTTCCCTCTTGTAGCCCTTGGGCTTATAGCATCCATTATAGCATCCTGCTTTTTTCAATCAGGGTTGTAGTTTAGCTAGCAATAATAATAATAATAATAATAATAATAATAATAATAATAATAATAAATATAGCACCCAATAATCTTGAAGCTCCTCTTATTGCATTAAATACATTAGATAATCTTTGGGTCATTCCTGGCGCCAAACTAATTGACTATTTTCGTCCGCAGCCTCCCTCTCGCCGACGGAGGATTCGCCCGCATTGAGTTCATCGCTGACGAGAACGGTTTCCAGCCAACTGGTGATATCCTTCCCAAATAAGTCCTTTCTCCAAGGCGTTTTCCAGCTGCCCTCCTAAACTACCTGAACGAACACGCGAGCGAAACCTCTCCTTCATGACCACGACTCGGAAGAAGAATGACACGAAGAGCAATGCCGCCTGGCGGCGATGACTCGAACTACACGAACCTCAAACACATTGTTGATTCTCTCATTTTTGTATATTCTCATCTGTACAAATTTTCTCTATCAATTTACACTGATCTTTTCAAGTACATGTAGACCATGTAAGAAATTGCAATAAAGATGTTACGCCATTCATATGCGTTTTGTTTTCTGGAATAACTATATATATGATAGAAGGAAACATATTTGGAACTCCTTCCTTACTTCTGTGTTCCATAAGCATTTACCATATATATATATATATATATATATATATACATACATAAAACAACAACAAATACAACAGAGTCTAGTCCACTGCAGGACAGAGGCCTCGGGCATTTCAATTCATGTCTGGGGTTTGGCCAGTTTTCATCACCACTCTGGCCAGTACTTATTGGTGATGGTGGGAGACTTTAGTCTGATCGCTCATGGCAAACCAACCTAGTATGGGTGACCCTAACTAGTACAGCTTTGCTGATCAAGGTGAAATGCTAAGCCTTTCACTACGTTAAGGGATCCCCATTCAGAAAGGAATGTACCGTATGTCTATCTATCTATGTACATATAAAGATGTATATATACATATACTGTATATATATATATATATATATATATATATATATATATATATGTGTGTGTGTATATATACATATACTGTGTATGTATATATACATATACTGTGTATGTATATATACATATACTGTATATAAATATATATATATATATATATATATATATATATATATATACATATATATATATATATATATATATATATATATATATATATGTGTGTGTGTGTATGTGTGTGTGTGTGTGTTTCTG
Source organism: Palaemon carinicauda (assembly GCF_036898095.1). Classification (NCBI taxonomy): domain Eukaryota; kingdom Metazoa; phylum Arthropoda; class Malacostraca; order Decapoda; family Palaemonidae; genus Palaemon; species Palaemon carinicauda. The sequence continues at coordinate 40,334,857 of NC_090760.1, read as the reverse complement.
TTTGTGTATGTACTCGTATTCCAGCTCATGCACGAAAGTGTGTGTGTGTGTGTATGCATGTGTGTCTGTGTGTGTAGTCGTTTTCTTACTCATACACGAAATAAACAATAAGAAAGACGATGGCATAAGAATCAAGGGCTTAACCTATAATAAACGTTAGACATCTCTTCCCTTTAAAAAAAGAAAGAAGGCCATGAGTTTAGGCTGTGAACATATCAGATCGGAGGGCCTTTAGTATGCCTTATATAGAACATAAAAATCTAATATTAGACCTATATATTCATTAATAATGTCTCAGGCAACAGTTCTGATGATTTTCAAGTTCTCACATTGAACTTATCTTGGCAATCACCGTTTTAGAGGGTATATCGAAAACTTCATAATTAAGAACAAAAAAAAAAAAAAAAAAAAAAAAGTATATAAAAATTTTTGTAATTACAAAAAAGAGGGTATATGGAGAATTTCGTAATTACAAAAAAAGAAGAAGAAAAGAAGGAAGGCTATACGTGACAGGAAAAGAAAAGTAAGAAGAGATTGCCTTGATTGATTTAGAGATCTCTAACTTCCTCTCACTGACGCCGATTTAATTTATTATAAATAAAAATCAAAAATAATATTAAATTTAAAACCATAAAAGCGAAAATGTCCTTATTATACTTACATAGCCTTTAGAACACCAGCTTCAAAAATAAATCTAAGAATACCACTAGCATTGTACAACATATCATGTCCAAGAATCTTGGCGAGGATGAACCTGTCATCCTCACTTCGAGCCTCTATGCCAAAACCTGGTAGTAGAGGGTACGAAATAGTTGATATCATTCAATAAATAGCAATTTTGTGAGATTTGGAAATTCAACGTTTTTGTAATTGGATAATAATGATGATAATAGTTATATTATTATAATTATCATTATTATTATTATTATTATTATTATTATTATTATTATTATTATTATTATTATTATTATTATTATTATTATAAAAATAACAATAGCAATATCTATAATTTATCAGATAATAAAAATAATAATAATAATAATAATAATAATAATAATAATAATAATAATAATAATAATAATAATAATATCCATCTAATTCTGATTGAACAATAGCGATATTTGATAGATCTAAATTTACGGAATTGGTAGAATTTAGAATTTTGAAAACTGCTAAATAATTTTTAGTAAAAATTTTCGAAGAATTCATAATAACTAATATATCATTATATTGATGAGTTAGACAAGCAACTTCAACCAAAAGCATTCAAGAATCTTATAATTACATCTTCATACTATTATTACCTCCGCCAACGAAGTTGGAAGGAGGTTATGTTTTACCCCCCTGTTTATGTGTTTGTGTGTGTGTGTGTGTTTTTTTGTGAACAGTCTCCTGGGCACATCTTTAATCATAGAGCAATAAAACTTGCAGGGATTAACTGCCATTTAAAAATCATGGAATTATTAAATTTTGGAAGGTCGTGGTCAAAGGTCAAGGTCACAGTCAAGCAAAATGTCCAATTCACGTAATCAGCCATAAGTTTGGACATCGTTTTCACAGAGACTTCAAATTTGGTTCATATTTGAGTGTATGAAAATCCACAGCAAGTAATACATGTTGAGGTCAAAGGTCAAGGTCAAGTTCGAGTAAAGGGTCGAGAAATAAGCTGCTGCGGCGGAGGTCTGCGCTCTACTGAGTGCCCCTATGGTTAACAAATGGATTATGTGCAAACAGCCATCATAAGCTATTTGAACCTTCTGTTTAAAGCGATTTATTTCTTTTCATTCCTTCAAAACTGGTTTTTATAAGTGAATGTGGATGAAGCTTGAACAATCAATATAATATAATATAATACAATTTAATATATATTTTTTTTTCTGTGGGGAAGGATTTTAGATTTGAATGGCATATTGCCATATGTATCACAATCCAAATTTTCCTATTTCATGAAAAATATTTTTGCAACCAAGCCTTTCACTTTTACTGTATCTTGATCTGCAAATACATTGCCCTGAAGAGTAAAGGAAAAGAAGACTATTATTCAGATCCAGCTTATTTATTTCAATTTATCAGCGTATGTTTTTTTTTAATGTATCTTTTGTCAAAGCATTAAGTGAAGATATAGAATTTGGAGTTAGAGGGAGACAAATCTTCTTTGTCAATTTTCGTCAAACAATTATATGAAGAAAAGAAGAAGAGAGAAGACCAAGGAGGAAGATAATAATGCTTAAGAAACAGATGTGATGGGGGGGGGGGGAGGCAGTGTGGGGGGAGAATAGCCTTTGGCTTCCGAGTGTTGTTTCCGCTGGAAAAAAAAAAAAAAAAAAAACTTCTCTGCCAAGTCTTGAGGCGCTTTCCGTGGTCGTCAGAGACGCTGGATGCTGCTGCCCTAGTCTATCTGTCACTCGGTGATGCTGAGCAACTTAAAATCGTGACTAGGCAGAGAACAAGGTTTCGTGCGGTGAGAGAGAGGGGTGCTAAGGACGTCGCCCCTGGCCACGAAGCCTTTTCGTTGGCTGCGAATGCCACACGGGTCGAGCAGCCGTCCGTGTTCGTGAGGTTGTCTGAAAGAAGACGAAGATAAAGAAGAAGAAGAAGATGAAGAAGTCAAGCAGGTAGTCGGACACGCTCAGGATGAAATGTAAACAAGAGTAGTGAGGTTTCTTAGTTTTGGAAGCCAGTTTCTCATTTATATTTCACTGCGCTTTTCATAGAAGAGAATATTATTATTATTACTATTATTATTATTATTATTATTATTATTATTATTATTATTATTATTATTATTATTATTATTACTATTAATATTATTATCATTAATTGCTTTGCTAATACCCTAGTTTGAAAAGCAGAATGCTATAAGCCCAGTGGCTCCAACCGGGAAAATAGAGATATAATCAAAATATTATTATTATTATCATTATTATTATTATTATTATTATTATTATTATTATTATTATTATTATTATTATTATTATTATTATTATTATTATTATTAATTGCTTTGCTAATACCCTAGTTTGAAAAGCAGAATGCTATGAGCCCAGGGGCCCCAACCGGGAAAATAAAGATATAATCAAACATCTTAATAGAATTGTTCTACTGAAGGCACCCGTTTACCTCCATAGCTTAGGTACTTTTGTTTTTCTGGAAAAACTCTGGTTCTATTAATTTATGAAAATAATCTTGGTAAAACTTGTTGAAGTAATCAGGGTTGTTGGTGTACTGGAAACATCCCTGCCTTGCGTTCTACTGGACGGGAGATCGAGTCCCGCTCAAACTTGATAACTTCTTGGTGTCTGTAACCTCACCATCCTTGTGAGCAAAGGATGGGGGGTTTGGGGGAGCCTCTAACTCTACCTACTGAGTTATCAGCAAGCATTGCCTGGTCCTCCTTGGTCCTAGCTTGGATGCAAAGGGAGCTTGGTCGCTGATTATATGGATATATGGTCAGTCTCTAGGACATTGTGCTCGTTTTCTTTGGCATTCATGAACGACCTTTAAACTTAAAAAAAAAAAAAAAGACTTCGTAGTCTCTCCATCCTCTTTGTATCGTTGTTATAGATAGAATTATGAGCTATATGCCAGCACAGGCTCTTGCTCCCAAACTGATTCTTTCATAGTTGAATCAGTGGAACTTCAAAAGTTCAAACTTGCAGCGAATGTTTTTTATGTTGAACAGATTGACATAAGTCTTTTTATAGTTTGTATATGAAATATCTGTTTTAATGTTTATACTATTTTTAAAATGTTTTATTCTTATTGTTCAATACTTCTTACATCGTTTAATTATTTCCTTATTTCCTTTCCTCACTGGGCTATTTTTCCCTGTTGGAGCCCTTAGGCTTATAGCATCTAGCTTTTCCAACTAGGGTTGTAGCTTAGCTAGTAATAATAATAATAATGATAATGATAATAATAATAATAATAATAATAATAATAATAATAATAATAATAATAATAATAATAATAATAATAATAATAATATTAATAATAACAACAATAATAATAACAATGATAATGATAACAACAACAACAATAATAATAATAATGATAATAATAATAATAATAATAATAACAACAACAACAAATGCTAATAATAATAATGATAATAATAATAATAATAATAATAATAATAATAATAACAACAACAACAATAATAATAATAATAATAATAATAATAATAATAATAATAATAATAATAATAATACAAACGAATATTTCCTTTCTTTGATAGTTCAATTTGTTGGGCCTTCTGAATCCATATAAGGCTTAGCAAATATCCTTGAAAATGGAAGGGTATCCTAGATGACAGTTCTGTCAGATAAGACGCGTGTTATCCACTCTCTTCGTTTTCTCTCTGGCTTTTTAGAAGGGAAACCGCCGTTACGGACAAACAGCACATACACATATAGATACACGCAAACATACACACACATATATGTATATATATATATATATATATATATATATATATATATATATATATATATATATATACATATATATATGAATATATATATGTATATATATACATATATATATTTATATATATATATATATATATATATATATATATATATAGATACATATATATATATATATATATATATATATATATGTATCTATATATATATATATATATATATATAAATATATATATGTATATATATACATATATATATATATATATATATATATATATATATATATATATATACATATATATATGAATATATATATGTATATATATACATATATATATTTATATATATATATATATATATATATATAGATACATATATATATATATATATATATATATATATATATATATATATATATATATTTATATATATATATATATATATATATATTGTTTAAAATCTGACAGCATTCTAAGAACAGAGCCTTTGTTCGTAAGATACCATTACCACTAATTTAACAAATGCACAATAAGTGTGCTGTTATCATAAAAAATTATTCAGCTTCTTTTCTGCAATTAAGAGTTAACTTTTTTATTCTAATTTCTTTTTGAGGTTATAGGAAATGTGACTTTTTTTCACCAAGAAGAGTATCCACTTCTGTAAGATTTTATGCTGAACTCTTTATTTCATTTTAAGAAACCCTAACGTAATATTATGAATTCATGGCAGGCATCTGTTGCTACAGGTGTATTGCCTTTGTTGTTGATTTCCTTGTTATTACAGAGAATGAATTTCCCTTACTACGCAGTACTCTAGAAGTTTTATTCCAGCTGTTACCAAGTTGTGGAATGATCTTCCTAATCGGGTAGTTGAATCAGTAGAACTTCAAAAGTTCAAAGATGGAGCAAAAGTCTTTTTATAGTTTATATATGACATATTTGTTTTTGACGTTGTTAATAGTTTATATATGACATATCTCTTTTGACATTACTTTTTTTAGAATGATTTATTGTTAATTTGTTCTCTTCAGGTATTTATTTCCTTATTTCCTTTTCTCACTGGGCTATTTTTCCCTATTGGAGCCCCTGGGCTTATAGCATCTTGCTTTTCCAATTAGGGTTGTAGCTTGGATAGTAATAATAATAATAATAATAATAATATAAAAAACAAACATTTTGACGCCTCCTTTATGACAGACATCTTTAAGAATGATTCTAGATATAGAGGGCATAACAGAAAGTGTGGTTCAGCGGAGTTATTATCATTATCATTATTAATTACTAAGCTACAACCCTAGTTGGAAAAGCAGAATGCTATAAGCCCAGGGACTCCAACAGGGAAAATAGACCTGTGAGGAAAGGAAAAAAGGAAAAAGTAAATATCTTAAGAATAACTTTTAAAAAATATCTCCTATATACACTATAAAAACTTTAACAAAACAAGAGAAAGAGAAATTAGATAGAATAGTGTGCCCGAGTGTACCCTCAAAAGGAAAATAGGAAAAAATAAATATTTTAAGAATAACATTAAAAAAATTTCAGCTATATAAACTATAAAAATTTTAACAAAACAAGTGAAAGAGAAATTAGATAGAATAGTGCGCCCGAGTGTACCCTCAAGCAAGAGAATTTAATTTTTAAACAAAAATTAAGAATACTTACAAAAGTGGATTTTGGTTCCAAACTTAACCCTACCAAAAGATTTGTATAAAAGCAATTATGCATGGAAATTGTAACCTATTTTTACACTAATGTCAAATAGTATCAATGGTAGATTTTCATGGGATTTACTTTGCACTATGATTGGTATTATCAGGTATCACAATTCATGAATTTGTTGACCCTAACATTTTATTTATTTTGGGAATCTAAAGAATGAGACACAAATATTACGGAGCTGAAATCATGACGTCAGTTATTATTATTAGCCCTCTTACCCCCAAAGGACATACTGGTACGTTTCACAAAACTCATCCCTTTACCCCCCCCCCCCCATGGACGTACCGGTACGGTACGTCCTTGCGAAAAACTGGTAATTAAATTATTTTTTTGCAAATTTTTTATAGTTTTTTGAGAAACTTCATGCATTTTCCAAGAGAATGAGACCAACCTGACCTCTCTATGACGGAAATTAAGGCTGTTAGACCCATTTAAAAAATATATACTGCAAAATGTGCTTGAAAAAAAAATAACCTCTGGGGGTTAAGGGTTGGAAATTTCCAAATATCCTGGGGGTAAAAGGTAAGCCAAGCTACAGCCATAGTTGGAAAAGCAAGATGCTACAAGCCCAAGTGCTCCAAATTGGGAGAAATAGCCCAGTGAGGAAAGGAAATAAGGAAATATATAAGCTACAAGAGAAGTAAGAAATAACCGAAATTAAATATTTAAGAACAGTAACAACATTAAATTAGATATATTATATATAAACTATAAAAATTTCAAAACAAGAGGAAGAGAAACAAGATAGAACAGCGCGCTTAAGTGTACCCGCAAGCAAAAGACCTCTATTCCAAGACAGTGGAAGATCATGGTACAGAGGCTATAGCACTACCCAAGACTAGAGAACAATGGTTTGATTTTGGAGTGTCCTTCTCCTAGAAGAGCTGCTAACCGTAGCTAAAGCGTCTCTTCTTGCCTTAACAAGAGGAAAGTAGCCACTGATAATGGTTACGCTGGTTCAAGCGTTAACACTGTTTAGCATTATGCTCTTACGGGATACCCTTGACTAGAGGAAAGTAGCCACTGATAATGGTTACGCTGGTTCAAGCGTAAACACTGTTTAGCATTATGCTCTTACGGGATACCCTTGACAAGAGGAAAGTAGCCACTGATAATGGTTACGCTGGTTCAAGCGTTAACACTGTTTAGCATTATGCTCTTACGGGATACCCATAACAAGAGGAAAGTAGCCACTGATAATGGTTACGCTGGTTCAAGCGTAAACACTGTTTAGCATTATGCTCTTACGGGATACCCTTAACAAGAGGAAAGTAGCCACTGATAATGGTTACGCTGGTTCAAGCGTAAACACTGTTTAGCATTATGCTCTTACGGGATACCCATAACAAGAGGAAAGTAGCCACTGATAATGGTTACGCTGGTTCAAGCGTAAACACTGTTTAACATTATGCTCTTACGGGATACCCTTAACAAGAGGAAAGTAGCCACTGATAATGGTTATGCTGGTTCAAGCGTAAACACCGTTTAGCATTATGCTCTTACGGGATGGCTGCTTTCAGCATAATGCAGTTGATTTCCTACTTCTCTGATGACAAAAATACATAAAGCATGTTGTTCCTTTCCTATTGGAATTGAATAATGAGTGGAAAAGTCAAGTGAAAGGGTAGCTGTGTTAGAACACTGGACAAACTCCTAGGCCTGTGAGTGCATGGCGCACTTGTTAGAACACTGGACAAACTCCTAGGCCTGTGAGTGCCTGGCGCACTTGTTAGAACACTGGACAAACTCCTAGGCCTGTGAGTGCCTGGCGCACTTGTTAGAACACTGGACAAACTCCTAGGCCTGTGAGTGCCTTGCGCACTTGTTAGAACACTGGACAAACTCCTAGGCCTGTGAGTGCCTGGCAAAGTTGTTAGAACACTGGACAAACTCCTAGGCCTGTGAGTGCCTTGCGCACTTGTTAGAACACTGGACAAACTCCTAGGCCTGTGAGTGCCTGGCGCAGTTGTTAGAACACTGGACAAACTCCTAGGCCTGTGAGTGCCTGGCGCAGTTGTTAGAACACTGGACAAACTCCTAGGCCTTTGAGTGCCTGGCGCAGTTGTTAGAACACTGGACAAACTCCTAGGCCTGTGAGTGCCTGGCGCAGTTGTCTATTGGCCTGGTGAGCCATAGCATCATACCTTAGTAGCTCTCAGACTACACTTTGTTCTCTAGTCTTGGGTAGTGCCATGGCCTCTGTACCATGGTCTTCCACTGTCTTGGGTTAGAATTCTCTTGCTTGAGGGTACACTCGGGCACACTATTCTATCTTATTTCTCTTCCTCTGTTATTTGCAAGTTTATAGAGTTTATGTATGAAAAATCTATTTTAATGTAATTATTGTCTTTAAAGTACTTGTAGTTTTTCTTTATTTCCTTTCCTCACTGGGCTATTTTCCCTGTTGGAGCCCTTGGGCTTATAGTATCCTGATTTTCCAACTAGGGTTGTAGCTTAGCAAGTAATAATATATATATATATATATATATATATATATATATATATATATATATACTGTATATATACATATATATATACATATATATATATATATATATATATATATATTCTCTTTACCCTATATATTTCTTTTTTCATAATCACAGTTGCAATTTGTAAAATATTAGGTATAAAAATAATCGTTTTTACTGCTGGGCAAATTAACTTTATTATATCATAACGCCGACTGTACAAAGATTTACATCATTTAGTTGATAAGGATCAGAAACACTGGGTCCTTTATCCTATAGAAAATTCATAGAAGAATGTGACTGAAGATCTTGTTTAAGAAGAAAAATAAAAGAGAAGAATAGTAAGAGAAAAAATGGTTTAAGAAAGGAGAGAAATGTAGAATGAAGGAGAAGAAGAAGAGAAGTTTGAAGTTCG
>NC_090760.1:40270826-40320826 GCF_036898095.1 Palaemon carinicauda | reverse complement strand
CTAAGATTCTTGGTCAGGATGTGTTGTTTTATGTTAACGTTACTTGTAGATTTATTTCAGAAGAAGATCTTCTAAAAACTATCTAAATTTTAGAAGGACATCTTTGCTTTTATGGTTTTAAATTGAATACTCTTTTATTCGTTATAGGATTGTGGTGGCCGATGCGGTAACGTCCCTGACTGGTGAACGACAGAGTGGGGTTCAGGTCCCTCTCAAACTTGTTAGTTTCTTTGGTCACTGCAACGTCACCATCCTTGTGATCTAAGGACCGGGGGTATTTGAGGGAGCCTGTAGGTCTATCTGATTGGTAGTCAGCGGCCATTGCCCAGCCCTCTTTGGTCCTAGCTTGGGTGGAGAAGGGGCTCTCAAACTTGTCAGTCTCTAAGGCATTGTCTTGCTCGATAGGGCAATGTCATTGTCCCTTGCCCCTGCCATTCATGAGAGACGTTTAAAAGCCCTTTAAACAAAAGATATCAGCGTCAGTGACCTTCGATACCAGGATGCTAGACCATTTCAAATCAATCAATCTTATTTCTTATTCAACCTAAGAAGCAGTAAGTTTAGTTTTCTCCGACTCTCAACCGGACATTATATGATTTTGCTGCGCTCTTGTATCTGAAAGCTAACAGCTCTAGATCCCTTTCAGATGTCAAGATCTAATCATATTCATACAACTCGCGGGAGGTTGTAGTGGCCTATTGGAAACGTCCCTGCCAGGCGTTCTGCAGGACGGGAGATCGTGTCCTACTAAAATTCGATAGTTTCTTGTAGTGTCTGCAACCTCACCATCCTTGTGAGCTAAGGATAGGGGATTTTGGGGGAGCTTATAGAAATACCTGCTAAGTTATCAGCCGTCGTTGCCTGGCCCTCCCTGGTCCTAGCTTGGGTGGAGAGGGGGCTTAATTGCTGATCACATGGATATGTGGTCACTCCCTAGGGTATTGTTCTGCTAACTAGGGCAATGTCACTGTCCCTTTTCTCAGCCATTCACGAGCGGCCTTTAAGTGATTTAAGAATGTCAATCACTTTTATCAGTAAAGAGTAAAAATCTAATATTGGTTTAGCTATGGAAATGGAATGGTGTTGGGTCTAAGGAGGTCATTCTGCACAGTAGTGCAAATTGTGGATTCCTCATCTGTTGCACCTTAAAATGAATGTCAACAGGATGGACTGAGAGAGAAGGTATAGAGTCTGAGTTGGGGTAAGGTAGAAAGCTAGAAAGAGGGTGAGGCGAGAGGGTGAATGAGCTCTGCAAAGATCCTTAAGAAATGCCTACAGTCCTCCATTTAAGGTGCACTTACGGTAATAAATCCTCCAATGCAGTAAAAAGCCTTCAAGAGTGTATAGAGATCTCATCTTCTGACGGATTTATCTTCTTTAAAAAGATAAAAGGATAAAAACTAATTTCATCACAACTGAAACAAATGATTTATTGTTCCTTTACAAACATCATTACGGTCTGTACTTTAGTATTTAAAATTATTACGTATTTTTTCTTGACTAATGTGATTGTTTTATTGTCCTATCTGTGAGTAAACAACTCTCAACTGCTCGACTGATTTGTTTACATGTTTTAGCATTGTGTATAGATAGATAGAGTAGATATAGGCATATATATGTATACGTATACATGCATATATACAGGTATATATATATGTATGTAAATATACATATATACAGGTATATATATATATGTATTTAATATACATATATAGATATACTGTATATATATATATATATATATATATATATATATATATATATATATATATATATATATATATATATATATGTGTGTGTGTGTATATATATATATATATATATATATATATATATATATGTATGTATGTATGTATGTGTATATATATATATATATATATATATATATATATATATATGTATAGATATATACGTATATATATATATATGTATATATATATACATATATATATATATATATATATATATATATATATATATATACAGTATATATATATATATATATATATATATATATATATATATGTATGTATATATATGTGTGTGTACCATGTCAACGGATAATGAGACATCAGAACAGGGTTTTTTTTCGCTTTATTATAAAAATGTTCGAGAGTACACTTTACACAGCCCGATACTCTTCAGGCAAGTACCTTGTTCTAATGATCGCTCGAGAGGTACTTCTTACCCCTCGGCAAGTAATGCAATGTTGCTCTGTCAATATGCTGAATTGTTAGGTTTTGTGGAATTGTCCACTCTGATGGAAATACACTGTCACCAATAGGCATATATTATTATTATTAATTGCCAAGCTACAACCCTAGTTGGAAAAGCAGGGTGCTATAAGCCCAGGGGCTCCAACAGGGAAAATAGCCTAGTGAGGAAAGGAAACAAGGAAAAGTAAAATATTTCAACAACCGTAACAACATTAAAATGAATATCTCCTATATAAACTATATAAACTTAAACAAAACAAGAGGAAGAGAAATAGGATAGAATAGTGTACCTGAGTGAACCCTCAAGCAAGAGAACTCTAACCCAAGACAGCGGAAGACCATGGTACAGAGGCTATGGCACTACGCAAGACTAGAGAACAATGGTTTGATTTTGGAGTGTCCTCCAAGAAGAGCTGCTTACCATAGCTAAAGAGTCTCTTCTCATAAAGCAGACTTCACACACGTGACCTATAACAGAGTTCAGTGATCGCGCGCAACAATTTATGACGATCATAGTACTCTTAAAAAGGTCATTAATCTCCTCTATATAAAACACATACTATACATATTATTCATACAAGGATTAGGACATATATAAGAATCGGTGTTTTTACCCTATATCTTCAATTTTCCGAATCACAATCTTAATATGAGGTTGATTAGGGATAAAGAATAATTCTTTTTTGTTGTTGCGCAAATTAACTTTATTTCAACATAACGCCGACTGTACAAAGATTTACATCATTTAGGTGATAAGGATCAGAAACACTGGGTCCTTTATCTTATAAAAAATCCATAGAAGAATCCAAGACTGGATTAATGAAAAGAAATAAAAGAGAAGAAGAATAGTAAGAGAAAAATGGTTTAAGAAAGGAGAGAAATGTAGAAGGAAGAAGAGAAGATTGAAGTTCGACAAGATCCTTGGTAACAACAATGGAGGTAAAGATATCCTTATTCAAAAGTGATTCCTTGAGCTCTCTGCTCCTCAGCGATGCGAAGGAGTTCGTGGACGTGTTCGGGGAGGGGGTGGGGGGTGGGTAGGAGGTCGCTCTGGGGCTGGAAGCCGGCTTCGTCAGCCACGAACTCGACGCGGGCGAAGCCACCGCTCTCCAGGGGGAGGCTGCGAGGTTGGAGAGATGGAAGGCGATCAATTGTTAGGTTCTAAACAAAAAAGATGATTAACAAAAAAAAAAGAAATACAAGAAAAACTAGATTTAATGTTAATAAAACATTCAAGAGGAGAAAACATTAATCTAAACATATTGATACCTTGGTTGGTAAGTCACTGTTGGCATAGGTTCGAATCCTTGCCCAGCTAGAAGCATTTATCATAAATGGATTCCATTGGATATATATTCCCAAAGTTAGAATTCGATATCAAAACAAATACAAGAAAAAACTAGGTATTGTATAGATAAAATAGATGCAAAAGCAAAAGATATTAGTTTAAAAATATTGATAGCTTGGATGTTAAGTCACTGATGCTATTGTATTGACTTAGAGGCATAGGTTCGAATCCTTGCCCACCTACAAGCATTTATGATAGATGAGGTTCCAGTTGATCTATATTCCTAAATATAGATTTCGATATCAAATTTCCAATGTGGTTAATATTTACATATTGAAATAGGTCTAAGGAATTGTATATCAAATCAGATATTACAAATTATGAAAGGATTGAAGGAAGACTTCTCAGGAGGTCCTTACAGGTAATATCCTTGCATGTTGCTCTGTCCTTCGGATCCAGGAACTCCTGCAACCTCCATCTCGAGGCCGTTGTCGGCGGCGAAGGCGTAGCTGAAGGAGCCGTCTCCGTTGTCGACTCTGTCGTCTCGAATGATCTGGGCGTCCTCCTGAGGGGCGGCGAAGGACATGGCCAAGAGGCAGAAGAGGATTACCTGAAGGAGGGAGAGGGAAAAGGATGATCAATAAGAAGAAGAAGAAGAAGAAGAAGAAGAAGAAGAAGAAGAAGAAGAAGAAGAAGAAGAAGAAGAAGAAAAGGGGAGTGAAGACAAGAGAAACAAAAGATTCTTAAAGAATTTTTGTAACCTTTTCGTCTTATGCAGCATAGACTATATATATATATATATATATATATATATATATATATATATATATATATATATATATATATATATATATATATATATATGTTTATATGTGTGTACACACACACATGTATATATATATATATATATATATATATATATATATATATATATATACATGTGTGTGTGTACACACATATAAACATATATATATATATATATATATATATATATATATATATATATATATATGTATATATATATATATATATATATATATATATGTTTATAAGCGTGTACACACACATGTATATATATATATATATATATATATATATATATATATATATATATACATGTGTGTGTGTACACACATATAAACATATATATATATATATATATATATATATATATATATATATACATATATATATATATATATATATATATATATATATATATATGTATATGTTTATATGTGTGTACACACACATGTATATATATATATACTGTATATATATATACATGTGTGTGTGTACACACTTATAAACATATATATATATATATATATATATATATATATATATATATATATATATATAAATCAGCATTATGGCATCCTGTATAATTCATGTATTAACACCTGAGTTGTTAGAATTAAAACTCATTTTCAAAATAACGTATTTGCTTTTTTGGTAATATGAATGTCTCGTCTGCTAATTAACTCAGCTTCTAATGATCAAAGTTTACTACAAACACAGCTATAATGAACCCAGTGGTGCGCCATCCCAGTTACGTATAAACAAACCATCCTGGATCCATATAAATTAAGGTAAACACTAACCTAGGTATGTAAGAACCCTGTCGCAAACTAGCGCAGCTATATACAGTCCCGGTTACGGAAGAACCGGGCTACATACAAACCCAGTTGCATGCAAACCCAGTTACCTGTGAATCCGGATACATTGGAATCTGGCTACAAATGAACCCTGCTACATATGGGCCTGCTACTCCCCAGTTACCTCAAACAAATGTTCAAAGGACACATCCTTACCAACCCAAACCTAACTTTTCACAAGACTTCCAGAGGCACCTACTGGCCCTATCGGTTTATCAGTTTATGAATATCCATTTCACTAGCCCCGTGTGTAAATAGCCGGGTTCGAAGTACAATAGATATGTCCCTCAGATAGCCAGGATCGTAGTGGTAGTTGAGTACATAGCATTGCAGACTAGACAAAACACCATATATAACTAGCCCCTTGTTTAGGTAACTGGGTTCGAAGTACAATAGGTATGTCCCCAGATAGCAAGGATCGTAGTAGTAGTTGAGTATATAGCATTGCAGACTGGATAAAACACAATATATAACTAGCCCCTTGTTTAGGTAACCGGGTTCGAAGTACAATAGCTAGGTCCCCCAGATATCCAGGATCGGAGTAACTAGTTTATTTCCCAGTGCTAACTGGGCAAAACACAAAATATATTAATTTTTCTTAACACTCGAGGAAGGAGAGGTACTCACAAACTTCATCTTGCTGTGATGCTCAGAGAACTGATGCTGAAGTGATGGATGGTTCTCCTTTTATACTACTGAATGGGAGCTCTTGCTTGGACAGGAAGGGGTGAACCGGTGGGGGTAGCTTTATAGGAGTTGAAGGGGGGGGGGGAGGTGGTAATAGGGTGCTTGAGGAGCAGTAAATACGCAAACAGTTGAAGAGAAGGTGATGTGTACATCACCCAGAGACAACTTCAAAGTGGGTTAAGTACCTGACAGCGACGGACCAGGTGAGATAAATAATGAAATTATTTGATAAAAAAGTGTAAATATGAATTTATCAAAACTAATCTTTTAATTCTTATCTTGAATTGAATTGTCATGTTCAAAGGTGTAGGAGATATTGAGAGGGGGGAGGGGGGGCTTCGTCGTTTGGAGAAAGGGAGAGAATTTTAGGGGAAGTGAGGAAGAATGAGACAACAGCTTCTCATAGTAAGTAGTAAAGTGAGGAGAATTTTAATGCTTGATGAGGTCATGAGTGTGAAGGTTTATGGGTAGAGAGAGAGAGAGAGAGAGAGAGAGAGAGAGAGAGAGAGAGAGAGAGAGAGAGAGAGAGAGAGAGAAATTTCTTGCAATAACTAATAAGGTGCACAGCAATGGCACATTAAAAAGAAAACCACTAACACGATCAGACTTGTATACACAGACACAGATATAATGGCATACATACACACACACACACACACACACATATACATATATATATATATATACATATATATATATATATACATACATACATATATATATACAGTACATATATATATAAATAGATATATATATATATATATATATATATATATACACACGTACATACATAAATATACACATAAATATTAACATTTACATTTATATGTTGTACCAGAATGTGTTCTTTCTTCCTAATAAAACCTCAGGTCAGGTCAACTTGAATCCTGTTTGAGTTAAGCTTTCCAAACGAGACTATTGATTCGGTCATTGAGTTAATCTTACACAAAGGAAAATCTATATCAGATAATATTCGGTTTCTTTCGTCTCTCTCCACAGACGTCCTTTGTTGAAGAGAGATTTATGAAAGCTGATAATCTTTGCTTGTATAGCGACTGGAATTTAAAGGTTTAAAGGCCTCTCATGAATGGCAGAGGCAAGGGACAGTGACATTACCCTAGCAAGCAGGATAATGCCCCAGAGAATGACCATATATACATATAATCAGCGACTAAGCACCCTCTCCACCCAAGCTAGGACAAATAAGGGACAGGCAATTACTGCAAATGACTCAGTAGGTGGACATATAGGTTCCATTAAACCCCCTATCCTTAGCTTATGAGGATGGTGAGGTTGCAGACACTAAAGGAACTAAGTTTGAGAGGGATTCGAACCCCAGTCTGGTGATCACTAGGTAAGGACATTTCTAGTAGTTTTCAGGTTTAAATGAAAAGCTTCATTTCTTATAAACTGAAATGAAAATCAAGATTTCTTAGACCAATTGATGATAACTCGGCGAAATTCTGTTTCAAATCACCTATATATTGTTATCTTAAATAAACACTATATATTAGCTCTAAATCCCCAATAGAATACCGCTTCAGATAGTCAATATAATGGTGATATGAATAAGCAGTATAATGTTGTTTAAGATAACAATTGTAATGTTACATTTAATAACTTATGTGGGCCATCTTAAATCCCCTACCACTATAAAGGCCTTGATTATCTTGATTATCATCGCAATGCTTTTAAAACCTTGTTTATCTACTTCTATATTTTCTCTTTTCTCTTTAGTGAAGAATTAAATCATCTATTTTATCCAATCTATTATAGTCCTACGAAGGGACCATGTAAGAGTAATATTGTGTTCTTTAATCATTTGTTATATTTCCAATACTTTGAATGATTTCCCAACGAATTCTTTAAAGTTTTTCCTATTTCTTATTTCTGCTAATTGGCCAATACCAGTCATTTTACGACGACTGTTTGGTACCCTTGACAGTGAGGCATTTGTTGACCGAATGCCCCAATTATAGCACCTTGAGAAATAGATATTTGTTTGAGTCCCAAGGTGAGGATTACTGGTTCATCCTTGCCAAGATTCTTGTTCAGGATGTGTTGTTTTATGCTAACGTTACTTCTAGATTTATTTAAGAAGAAGATCTTCTGAAAACTGTTTAAATTTCATGAGGCCATCTTTGCTTTTATGGTCTTAAATTGAATACTTTTATTCTTTATAGGGTTGTGGTGGCCGATGCGGTAACGTCCCTGACTGGTGAACCACAGACTGGGGTTCAGGTCCCTCTCAAACTTGTTAGTTTTTTTGGTCACTGCAACGTCACCATCCTTGTGATCTAAGGACCGGGGGTATTTGAGGGAGCCTGTAGATCTATCTGCGTAATCATCAGCAGCCATTGCCCGGCCCTCCTTGGTCCTAGCTTGGATGGAGTTGGGGCTTGGGCGCTGATCATATTTATATATGATCAGTCTCTAGGGCATTGTCTTGCTCGATAGGGCAATGTCACTGTCCCTTGCCTCTAGCATTCATGAGAGACCTTCAAAGGCCCTTAAAACAAAAGATATCAGCGTCAGTGACCTTCGATACCAGGATGCTAGACCATTTCAAATTGATCAATCAATCTTATTTCTTATTCAACCTAAGAAGCAGAAAGTTTTCTCCGACTCTTAACCGGACATTATTTTGTTGCTGTGTTCTTGTATCTGAAAGCGAACAGATCTAGATCCTCTTCAGATCTAATCATACTTCCAACTCGCGGGAGGTTGTAGTGGCCTATTGGAAACGTCCCTGCCAGGCGTTCTGCAGGACGGGAGATCGTGTCCTACTAAAATTTGATAGTTTCTTGTAGTGTCTGCAACCTCACCATCCTTGTGAGCTTAGGATAGGGGATTTTGGGGGAGCTTATAGATATACCTGCTTAGTTATCAGCAGCCGTTGCCTGGCCCTCCCTGGTCCTACCTTGGGTGGAGAGGGGGCTTAATTGCTGATCACATGGCTATGTGGTCACTCCCTAGGGTATTGTTCTGCTAACTAGGGCAATGTCACTGTCCCTTTTCTCAGCTATTCACGAGCGGTCTTTAAGTGATTTAAGAAAGCCAATCACTTTATCAGTAAAGAGTAAAAATCTAATATTGGTTTGGCTATGGATATGGACCGGTGTTGGGTCTGAGGAGGTCCTTCTGCACAGTATTACAAAAGGGGGAATCCTTATTTGGTGGACCGTGAAATGACTGTTAACAGGATGGACTGAGAGAGAAGGTATAGAGTCTGAGTTGGGGTAAGGTAGAAAGCTAGAAAGAGGGTAAGGCTAGAGAACGAATGAGCACTGTAAAGATCCTTAGGAAATGCCTACAGTCCTCCATGTAAGGTGCACTTACGGTACTAAATCCTCCAATGTATTAAAAAGCCTTCAAGAGTGTATGGAGATCTCATCTTCCGACGGATTTTTCTTCTTTAAAAAGATAAAAAGATCGAAAACTAATTTTATCACAACTAAAACAAATGATTTATTGTTCCTTTACAAACATCATTACGATCTGTACTTTGGTATTTAAAAGTATTACGATGTGATCGTTTTATTGAGTTATTTTGCGGGGTAAACAACTTTCAGCTGCTCGACTGATTTGTTTACATATTTTAGCAATGTGTATAGATAGATATACGTATACATGCATATATACAGGTATATATATGTACGTAAATATACATGTATAGATATACTGTATATATATATATATATATATATATATATATATATATATATATATATACATATATATATATATATATATATATATATATATATTATATATATATATACATATATATATAATATATACATATATATATAATATATATATATATTATATATATATATATATATATATATATGTGTGTGTGTATATATATATATGTATATATATATATATGTGTGTGTGTGTGTGTGTGTGTGTGTACCAAGTCAACGGATAATGAGATATTGGAACATGGTTTTTTTCACTTTATTATTAAAATGTACGTGAGTACACTTTACACAGCCCGATACTCTTCAGACGAGTACCTTGTTCTAATGATCGCTCGATTACTTCGGCAAGTAATGCAATGTTGCTCTGTCAATATGCTGAATTATTAGTTTTTGTGGAATTGTCCACTCTGATGGAAATACACTGTCACCAATAGGCATATATTATTGTTATTAATTGCTAAGCTACAACCCTAGTTGGAAAACCACAATGCTATAAGCCCGGAGGCTCCAACAGGGAAAATAGCCTAGTGAGAAAAGGAAACAAGGAAAAGCAAAATATTTCAACAACAGTAACAACATTAAAATAAATATCTCCTATATAAACTGTATAAACTTAAACAAAACAAGAGGAAGAGAAATAGGATAGAATAGTGTACCTGAGAGTACCCTCAAGCAAGAGAACTCTAACCCAAGACAGCGGAAGACCATGGTACAGAGGCTATGGTGCTAAGCAAGACTAGAGAACAATGGTTTGATTTTGGAGTGTCCTCCAAGAAGAGCTGCTTACCATAGCTAAAGAGTCTCTTCTCATAAATCAGACTTCACACACGTGACCTGTAGAGTTCAGTGATCGAGCGCAACAATTTATGACGATCATAGTACTCTTAAAAAGGTCATTAATCTCACTGTATAAAACACATACTTTACATATTTTTCATACAAGGATTAGGGATAAAGAATAATTCTTTTTTGTTGTTGCGCTAATTAACTTTATTTTATCATAACGCCGACTGTACAAAGATTTACATCATTTAGGTGATAAGGATCAGAAACACTGGGTCCTTTATTCTATAAAAAATCCATAGAAGAATCCAAGACTGGATTAATGAAAAGAAATAAAAGAGAAGAAGAATAGTAAGAGAAAAATGGTTTAAGAAAGGAGAGAAATTTAAAATGAAGAAGAGGAGAAGATTGAAGTTCGACAAGATCCTTGGTAACAACAATGGAGGAAAAGATATCCTTATTCGAAGGTGATTCCTTGAGCTCTCTGTTCCTCAGCGATGCGAAGGAGTTCGTGGACGTGTTCGGGGAGGGGGTGGGGGGTGGGTAGGAGGTCGCTCTGGGGCTGGAAGCCGGCTTCGTCAGCCACGAAGTCGACTCGGGCGAAGCCACCACTCTCCAGGGGGAGGCTGCGAGGTTGAAGAGATGGAAGGCGATCAATTATTAGGTTTTAAACAAAACAAAAAATTATTAGAAAAAGAAATACAAGAAAAAACTAGACATAATATTAATAAAATATTCAAGAGAAGAAGACATTAATCTAAACATTTTGATAACTTGGTTGGTAAGTCACTGTTGGCGTAGGTTCGAATCCTTGCCCAGCTAGAGGCATTTGACATGAATGAATTTCCAGGTGATATATATCCCTAAATATAGATTTCGATAATCAAATTGTCATTGGGGTTGATATTTATATATTGAGATTGAAATAGGTCTTGTAATATATATGAATATATATATATATATATATATATATATATATATATATATACATACATATATATATATATATATATATATATACATATATATATATATATATCAAATCAGATATTGCAAAACATGAATGGATTGAAGGAAGACTTCTCAGGAGGTCCTTACAGGTAGTATCCTCGCATGTTGCTCTGTCCTTCGGATCCTGGAGTTCCTTCGACTTCCATCTCGAGGCCGTTGTCGGCGGCGAAGGAGTAGCTGAAGGAGCCGTCTCCGTTGTCGACTCTGTCGTCCCGAATGATCTGGGCGTCCTCCTGAGGGGCAGCGAAGGACATGGCCAAGAGGCAGAAGAGGATTACCTGAAGGAAGGAGAGGAAAAAGGATGATCATAATGAAGAAGGAAAACAGAGGAATGATTACTGTTAAAACTGGATGTATATTTCTGTGTATGTGTGTATGGGTTTATTTGACTGTCTTTGTGTGTCTACATATATGCACACACATACACACACACATATATATATATATATATATATATATATATATATATATATATATATATATATATATATATATATATATATATATATATATATATATATATATGTGTGTGTGTGTGTGTGTGTGTGTGTGCGTGAGTGTGTACAGTAAATATGTATGCAGGCGGCCGTTTGTTTATGTGTGTGCGTGTGTGAGTGTTATCTAATGATCAGCATGATCATGATCCCTTTGGGTAAGTAGTAAAAATTATTTCTTCTACACAACATATGTTATAAAAATTAACTCTTAATAAAAATAAAATAAAACAGAAAACAGATTCATCGCAACATCTCCAATATTTGCATTTAACCAAAGCTGTTAGAATTAGAAATCTATTAAACTTATACTCAAAATCTCACATTTGCCTTTTTGGAAATATGAATAACTTTACAGCTAGTGAACTCAGCTTCAAATGAACATGGTTAACTATAAGTCCAGATACTTGGTTAACTATAAGCCCCGCTACATAGCACTCAACAGTACGTCATCTCAGCTACATATAAACACGATTGCACACCAATAAAGGTTTATACGATCTTGGCTACATATGAATGGAGGTAAATACGTACCTGGCTACATAAGTACACGAACCCAGTTACATATGAACCCAGTTACATAAGAACCCGGTTACATATGTTCCTGGCCACGTATGAACCCGGTTACATACGAACCCAGTTACATATGAACCCAGTTACATACGAACCTGGTGACATATGTTCCTGGCCACATATGAACCCGACTACATACGAACCCAGTTAAATGGAAACCTTGTTACATATGAACCCGGTCACATGCAAACCCAGCTACATAAGTGTCTGGCTATTTATGAACCCGACTACATACGAACCCGGTTACATGGAAACCTGGTTAAATACGAACCCGGTTACATGCAAACCCAGCTACTTACATACCTGGCTACATATGAACCAGACTACATGCAAACCCAGTTATATAGAAAACTGGTTACATACGAACCCAGTTACATGTAAACCTGGCTACATACATGCCTGCCTACATACATGCCTGGCTACATATGAACCCAACTACATACGAACCCTGTTACATGGAAACGTGGTTACATACGAACCTGGTTACATGGAAACCCTGCTACATACATGCCTGGTCACATATGAATCCGACCATAAACAAACCCGGTTAAATGGAAACCTGGTTACATACGAGCCCGGCTACATACGAACACGGCCACATACAAACCCGGATACATACGAATCCAGTTACATACGATTCTGACTACATACAAACCCAGCTACATACGGGCCTGCTACTCCCCAGTAACCTAAAAAAAAAAAGTACGTCGATGAATGTTCAAGGGCCATACCCTTACCAATGCTAACCTAACCTTTCAGACTTTCAGAGGGACATACCGCCCCTATTGATATACTAAAACAGGAATATCAATTTCACTAGCCCCGGATGTAATACCCGGGTTCGACGTACAATAGATATGTCCCCAAATAGCCAGGATTAGAGTAACTGGTTGAGTACGTAATGTTAACTGGACCAGACACAAAATATATTAATTTTTCTTAACACTCGAGGAAGGAGAGGTACTCACAAACTTCATCTTGCTGTGATGATCGGAGAACTGATGCTGAAGTGATGGATGGTTCTCCTTTTATACTACTGAATGGGAGCTCTTGCTTGGATAGGAAGGGGGGAACTGGTAGGAGTAGGTTTATAGGGGTTAAGGGGGGGATGATAGGTTGCTTGAGGAGTAGTAAATATGTAAACAGTTGAAGAGAAGGGGAATAGAGACGACTTAAAAGTAGGTTAAGTAATTGACAGACCACTTAGGATAAACAAAAAACATTAACTATAAAAAATTTAGGTTATGAATTTATTATAAGTAATGTTTTATGTTTAATCTTGAATTGAATTGTCATGTTTAAAGCTTTCTAGGTTTAAAGGTGTAGTAGACTGTGATAGGGGGTGAGGGGGTTCGTCGTTTAGAGAAAGGGAGAGAATTTTAGGGGAAGTGAGGAAGAATGAGACAACAGCTTCTCTCATAGTAAGTAGTAAAGTGAGGAGAATTTTAATGCTTGAGGAGGTCATGAGTGTGAAGGTTTATGAGTTGAGAGAGAGAGAGAGAGAGAGAGAGAGAGAGAGAGAGAGAGAGAGAGAGAGAGAGAGAGAGAGAGAGAGAGAGAGAGAGAGAGAGAGAGAGAGAGAGAGAGTTTTAACTAATAAAGTGCTCAACAAAAGTTCATTAAATAAAATGACCACTATCACAATCAGACCTCTATACACACAGATATATTTACACACACACATACACATATACACACACACACACACACACACACACACATATATATATATATATATATATACATAATATATATGTGTATATATATAATATATATGTATATATATACATATATATATATATATATATATATATATATATATATATATATATATATATATATATATGTATATATAGATATTCATATTCATACATATGCAGACATATATATATATATATATATATATATGAATATATATATATATATATGTATATTCATATATATATATATATATATATATACATATACATATATATACACTTAATATACACATTTACCAGAATGTGTTCTTGCTTGCTGAGGAACCCTTAGGCCAGGTCAACTTAAACCCAGTACGAGTTAACCTTCCCAAACGAGACTATAAATAGTCTCATTAGGATAAGATTACTTTGGGGAAAATAGATAACAGATAATATTCGATATCTCTTTTCTCTCTTCAAAGACGTCTTTTGAGGTTTATGAAAGCTGGAGAGAAAAATCTGAAAGGTCTTCTTTAATATTAAGACTGAAATTAGTATTTGTATTTAGATTAATTTAGTGATTATAGTCTTTCTGATCTAGTTTTTAAATGCAGAGTTTCATATCTTCCAAACTGAAGAGAGAATCAATATAATGCTCCTTTAAGTCACCAGTATGATGTTAAATTCGATTAATAATATAATGTTTCTTCAAAAATCCTATGATATTTTAAATGCAAAATGTAATTCTACTATAAATCTAAAATATAATTCAACTTTAAATCTCTAATATAATTATACTTTAAATACCCAATTTAATTTTACTTTAAATTCAAAATATAATTCTATTTTAGATAGCCAATATAATTTCACTTTAAAAGCCCAATATAATTCTACTTTAAATGTCTAATATAATCATACTTTAAATGTTAAATATAATTCTACCTTAAATGTCCAGTATAATTCTACTTTAAATGGCCAATATAATTCTACTTTAAATTCCAAATATAATTCTACTTTAAATTCCAAATATAATTCTACTTTAAATTGCCAATATAATTCTACTTTAAATGCCCAATATAATTTTACTTCAAATCCCCAATGTAATTCTACTTTAAAACTCCAATATAATGTTACTTTGAAAAACCATTATAATGTCACTTCAAATAACCAATATAATACAATTTGGCGTAACAATTGTTCAAATAATTCAAGTAATAATTATATTATTATTGAAAATAACCAACATACATTGAATAACCAATATAGTCTATTTTACGTACTTATCCACAATTGAGGCCTTAGTCTGAATTTCGTTGACGTTTATTCCCTTCGTGCTTATCTCTTTCTATTATCTCTCTTTTCACGTTGCTTTAAAAGAGCACTTCGTAAAATTAATCACGTGTTTACAAACTCAGCGAATTTGTTTTACAAGCAGCGGTGCCAAGATTTTCTCTTTTTGCTAAACACAGCGTTACCTGCTACAACGCACAGCTGTGAGACGTCTCCTTTTATTCAAATTTAAATTCCAATTTAAATTCAAACAATTTATTAACAAAAAGGCATAAAAAAAGGAGCTGCTATGCTTGCTAGACAGACCACTCTCTTTTGATTTCCATATTGGAGCCCTTGGGCTTATAGCATCTAGCTTTTCCAACAAGGGTTGTAGCTTGGTTCGTAATAATAATAATAATAATAATAATAATAATAATAATAATAATAATAAGTGTATCGGAATTATTGAAGACTTAGAAACAGGCCTACAAAATTGCCCAGTTATATACTCACACTATTAGAAATTTGCCATAAAAAACGGCAAAAATCATGGCATAAATGTTGCCAGAAATTTGCCGTTTTAAAAACGGATATATTGACGTAAAGGAGTGATATTATGGTCACCAACCAGTAAAAGATAATAACAAAGTAGGGTGAAAATTACGGTCGCCTATAATTTACTGAAATACGTTGGTCTAGATTCAACAGTGAACCCCAAACTTAATCTCAAATATCCCCATTTTAAGGACACCTCTAACTATATGAATGACAATAGGACCTCGAGTCACATCCAGGGAGGTGCTGTTCGTCTCCAATGCGTGAGCTGTGATTCCAGGATTACTGAAAAAAAACCAATGAATGTCGAAAGGAAAATCAGAGAGCAGTGATTGTATATATTACGAGAACTCCTTGCTATTTCCTATCTGACACCCACCACACGTCCAACTCAACCTCCAAAACATGCCCGTCCGCTTCCCACTCATGAACCCTACATGAATATCAATATTACGAGAAACGGTGGTTTCAATGCGACAGTGAAAAGTGATCTTAACTAACCGATACGCAAATTTTGGTCGAGTTCAGATATGCTTCATCCGATGCAAATTATTATTATTATTATCAGTAGTAGTAGTAGTAGTAGTAGTACTAGTAGTAGTAGTAGTAGTTGTTGTTGTTGTTGTTGTTGTTGTAGTAGTAGTAGTATCACAGAAATAATAATATGTATTATTATTATTATTATTATTATTATTATTATTATTATTATTATTATTGTTGATATTTTTGTTGATGTTTTTGTTGTTGTTGTTCAATCAATATCAAGTAATCTAACCTTATTAAAATGAACAACTATTTAACATTAATCTAACTTCTCCGGCCCCTTTCTAAAGTTTCTTATTTTTTATTATGATCATTTGGTAGAAAATGAAAAAGTAGAAAGGAACCAGGTTGCTTTGATTAGATTCAACAACTAACCAACAACTTTGACCTAGAATGACCTAATAATAATAATAATAATAATAATAATAATAATAATAATAATAATAATAATAATAATAATAATAATAATATTAATAATAATAATAATAATATGACCTGATTCTAAAGAACAACAACCTGAAGAAGCACCGTAGGATATACAGACATTGTCTCTAAACAGGACATCATTAATAGGATCTCATGCTAAATCCAGGAAGGGTCAGGTCGTCTCCAATAGGGACGTAATGGGTTCAAAATTCATCATCATCTCCTACGGCTATAGACCCAAAGGGCCTTAGTTAGATTTCCCTAGTCGTCTTTATTTTGAGCTTTTAAATCAATATTCCATTCATCATCTCCGACTTCACGCTCCATAGTCTTCAGCCATGTAGGACTGGGTCTTCCAACTCTTCTAGTACCATTTGGAGCCCAATTAAATGTTTGATGAACTAATCTCTCTTGGGAGTGCGAAGGGCATACCCAAACCATCTCCATCTACCCCTCACCGTGATCTCATGCACATAAGACACTCAGGTAATCTCTCTTATAGTTTCATTTCTAATCCTATACCGCCATTTAACTCCCAATATTTTTCTGTTGGTTTTGTTCTCAAATCGACAAAATCTGTTGGATATTGTTTCATTGTTATACCATGATTCATGTCAATGCAGAATTACCAGACAAGAAATGACTGTCTAAATGAATCTCCCTACTGTATTATAGACAAGCACTACTGCTTGTCTATAATACAGTTGGCTTCATTATTTCCGATGCATTTCATGGGAAGCTAAGGAGACGTCTGACGACTGTACATCGTTGCAGATAATGCTGAGTTTAGCAAAACAGAAACGGTTGGCAACGCTGCCTGTAAAACAAAGTCTTTGAACTTGTAAACAAGAGACCAAAATCCTTTTTATTAATTTTACGAAATGTCCTTTAGAAAATAATAATGTTTTTCTGTACAGAAATGTGTAAAGCTGATAAAAATGCCTTTGATCGAGGGTTTATAAACTGCAAGCGCAGCCACTTTGTTCTACAGGTAATGTTGCAAACAGTTCATCATAATTAAACACAGCCTTACATGCTACAACATTATTATTATTATTATTATTATTATTATTATTATTATTATTATTATTATTATTATTATTACTTACCTACTTACTTACTTACTAAGATACAACTCTAGTTGGAAAAAGCAGGATGCTATAAGCCCAGGGACTCCAACAGGGAAAATAGTCCAGTGAGGAAAGGAAATAAGGAAAAATAAGACATTTTAAGAACAATAACAACATTAAAATATCTTCTATATAAACTATTAAAACTTTAAAAAAATAAGAGGAAGAGAAACAAGATAGAACAGTGTGTCCGAGTGTACCTTTAAGCAAGAGGATTCTAACCCAAGAAAGTGGAAGATATCAGACATCTCATTACCTTCCCGTGAAGGGTGCCGGAATAAATGAAGGCAACTGTATAAGAAGAATCTCTTGCTGTTTCCTTCCTAACACACCCCACCCCTTCACCCTCAATGACACCCTTTACCTCCCTCCCACTCATGAGCCAAACGGGAAATTCCACATTACGAGAAACAGTGATTTCAATGCAATAGTAAATAGTAATCTTCAGCGACCGACACTCAAATTTTGGCTGATTTTGGATAATTGATTGGTTGATTTAGAGTTTCCTAGCATCCTGATATCTAAAGTCATTGACGCCATGGATTTAAATGTACCTCATCATGCAGGACACGGGCTCATGCTGTACAGTAGTCTGTAATTCACGCTACTTTACCAATAAGGACGCCATTCACGGCAAGTACTTCATGAATTCTTGACCGACACAGAATCCCACTATACCTGCGGGCTCTCAGTTAGAAGATGTCCAAGGTCAAGTTGAAATGTTAGTTGTAAATTATGAATACGATAAGAGTTCCAGTTTGAAATAGAAATTACCAGGCCTATATTATAATTAGTAGTGCGCGCAGCCCGTCAAAATAGATATGCAGGCACACGCACAAGCACACACAGATTCAACCCTTCCCACAGCCCTCACCCCCCTTTCGTAACTACATCACAGCAGTTTCGGAAATTCGTGAAAGATTGTGGTTTCCGAGTGTAATTTTCAGGGTATCCCCTCTCACCAGAGTGTGACTACTTCCTCTCCCCCTACCCGAAGGATAGGGAGAGACTAAGTAGTCATACATTTGCAATGCCACTCAGTGTGAAATTATATAAATATATATATATATATATATATATATATATATATATATATATATATATATATACATATATATGTGTGTGTATATATATATACTGTATATATATATATATATATATATATATATATATATATATATATTTATATATATATATATATATATATATATATATATATATATATATATATATATCTATATATATATATATATATATATATATGTAATATATACATATATATATATATATATATATATATATATATATGAATATATAGCCAGACACTTTCTCTTTAATATATAGGAAAGATTATTATTATTATCATTATTATTATTATTATTATTATTATTATTATTATTATTAGTTAAACTAAAGCCCTAGTTGGAAAAGCAGGATGCTATTAGCCCAAGGGCTCCAACAGAGTAAATGAGTAAATGAATAAATGAAATAAGGAAATAAATAACCTACATGAGAATTAATGAAAAATTAATATAAAATATTGATTAACAGATTAATTAGTTTACCTAAGTGACGTCACAAAATTCGGAGTGTCCCTCTCCTAGAAGAACTGCTTACCGTAGCTAAAGAGTCTCTTTTACCTTTGCCAAGAGGAAAGTAGCCACTGAACAATAACAGTGCAGTAATTAACCCCTTGGATGAAGAACATTTTCGGTGATCTAGAAGTTGTCAGGTGTATGAGGGCAGAAGAGAATCTGCAAAGAATAGACCAGACTGATTTATGTGTAATGAAAGGAAAACTGAGCCGTAACCAGAGAGAATGATCAAATGTAGCACTGTCTGGCCAGTCAAAGGATGCAAAAACTCTTCAGCGGTAGTATCTCAACAGGTGGCTGGTGCCCTGGCCAACCAAAAGAATAGACCAGACTGATTTATGCGTAATCAAAGGAAAACTAAGCCGTAACCAGAGAAAGGTATCAAATGTAGTACTGTCTAGCCAGTCAAAGGACGCAAAAACTCTTCAGCGGTAGTATCTCAACGGGTGGCTGGTGCCCTGGCCAACCAAAAGAATAGGCCAAACTGATTTATGTATAAGCAAAGGAAAACTGACCTGTAACCAGAGAAAGGGATCAAATGTAGTACTGTTTGGCCAGTCAAAGGACGCAAAAACTCTTCAGCGGTAGTATCTCAACGAGTGGATGGTGCCCTGGCCAACCAAAAGAATAGGCCAGATTGATTTATGTGTAAGCAAAGGAAAACTGACCCGTAACCAGAGAGAGTCATCGAATCTAGTACCGTCTGGCCAGTCAAAGGACGCAAAAACTCTTCAGTGGCAGTACCTCAACGGGTGGTTGGTGCCCGGGCTAACCTACCCATAAATGCTTTTGATCTTAATCATACATTTGAAAAACAATAAAAGACATTTTCTGATTGCTTGCATATATTTCTTCAACTATTTTACAATAGATTCCAACGAGAACAATATGTTCTCTAGTAAGAAGAAGAGGGAGAGAATCAAGAGAGGAGAAGTCTTGTAGAGGAGAAAATCATGGCACGAGGGTGAATCGGAAATAGATCTCTCAGGTGAAGTTCTTAATCGAAGGTGATTCCTTCAGCCCTCTGTCTCTCGGCGATGCGGAGGAGTTCGTGGACGTGTTCGGGGAGGGGGTGGGGAGTGGGGAGGATGTCGCTCTGGGGCTGGAAGCCGGCTTCGTCGGCCACGAACTCGACGCGGGCGAAGCCGCCGCTCTCCAAGGGGAGGCTGTGAGGTTTAAAAAAAGGAAATTAGATGATATGTATAATAAAAAAAAGGAAGATTCTAAAAAAATTATGTATAAACAAAAAGGATGAACTAAAAAAAAGGAAATCAAATTTTATATACAAACAAATAGCAAAATTTGAAAAATTTAATTAAATATTAAGTTCTAAAAAACCAAAGATGAAAAGTAGCATATTAAATATAAATGCAAAACAAGAAATCAATAACCTAAACAATATTATTGGTCTTAAGAATTATAGGTCAAACTAAGAACTCCAAAACATAACTGGATTATAAATAGACTTTTTGGGGGATCCTTACAGGTAGTATCCAGCCATGTTGCTCTGTCCTTCGGATCCTGGGGCTCCAACTACCTCCATCTCGAGACCGTTGCTGGCGGAGAAGGCGTAGCTGAAGGAGCCGTCTCCGTTATCGACTCTGTCGTCACCGATGATGGTGGCGTCCCTGTCCCGGTCGCTCTGTGGGGCAGCGACGGCCACGGCAACTAGACAGGTAAAAGCGATGACCTGCAACAGAAAGAAGTTTTGAAAATATGCGAAAAAGAGGAAGGGAGGATTGGTGCATGCACACTGTTCACTGGAAAGAAGCAACAGAAAGAAGTGATTTGAAAAGAGGAAGGGAGGATTGGTGCATGCACACTGTTCACTGGAAAGAAGCAACAGAAAGAAGTGATTTGAAAAGAGGAAGGGAGGATTGGTGCATGCACACTGTTCACTGGAAAGAAGCAACAGAAAGAAGTGATTTGAAAAGAGGAAGGGAGGATTGGTGCATGCGCACTGTTCACTGGAAAGAAGCAACAGAAAGAAGTGATTTGAAAAGAGGAAGGGAGGATTGGTGCATGCGCACTGTTCACTGGAAAGAAGCAACAGAAAGAAGTGATTTGAAAAGAGGAAGGGAGGATTGGTGCATGCGCACTGTTCACTGGAAAGAAGCAACAGAAAGAAGTGTTTTGAAAAGAGGAAGAAGTGAGGATTGGCTCATGTGCACTATTCACTGGAAAGAAGCAACATAAAGAAGTGTTTTGAAAAGAGGAAGGGAGTATTGACGCATGCGCACTGTTCACTGGAAAGAAGCAACAGAAAAAAAGTTTTTTGAAGAGGACGGAAGCATTGGCTCATGCGTACTGTTCACTGGAAAGAAGCAACAGAAAGAAGTGTTTCGAAAAGAGGAGGAAAGGAGGATTGGCGCATGCGCAGTGTTCACTGGAAAGTAGCATAGTGGTTTGTTTCCATCGGATACTCACGAACTTCATCTTGAGACGGTGGAGAGCCAAGTGATGCTGTGTCTGGATTGATGCCTGGTCTTTATATACACGTCGGCATAAAACACCACCACCAGAGAGAGAGAGAGAGAGAGAGAGAGAGAGAGAGAGAGAGAGAGAGAGAGAGAGAGAAGGGGGGTTAACTCAGGAATTAGAAACAACATTAGTTAACGGGTCAAAGCAGAGAAGGCCAACAAGACCAAGGTCTTCACCTCTTCTTCTTCTTCTTCTTCTTCTTCTTCTTCTTCTTCTTCTTCTTCTTCTTCTTCTTCGTTTTCCCTCTGCTTCAGGATACGACTTTTCATATTCTTTATGGTGTTTCTTCGAGATTGCTTAATCATTCGGTTCTTCTCTTTGCCTTGCCTTTCTCAGACTGTAAAATTCTAAGAGGATTAAAAACCATCTTTTTTTTTTAATTACGGCAGTAATGACGATTATGATGATAGCAATGATAATAATTAATTATCCAAAGATATTGATGAAATGCAACGGAAACAACAGTAAAAGCTTATAATAATAATAATAATAACAATAATAATAATAATAATAATAAAAATAATAATAATAATAATAATAATTCCATTATTCAAATTCATGAAATACAACAATATGACGGCAGTAATAATAATAATAATAATAATAATAATAATAATAATAATAATAATAATAATAATAATAATAATAATAATAATAATAATAATAACAATAACAATAATAATAATAATAATAATAATAATAATAATAGTAATAATTCCATTATCCAAAGATTTTCATGAAACATGGCAGCGATAATAATAATAATAATAATAATAATAATAATAATAATAATAATAATAATAATAATAATAATAATAATAATGATAAAATCTTTTCTTATAACGTATCATTTATCATAATCATTATCAGTATATCCCGAGTTTGATAATGATAAAAAACAACAGAGAAAACACTAGTTATTTTATCATTAAAGATAACTGTATCTCCAGTTAATAAATGCAAAAGAAGACGTCTCTCTCTCTCTCTCTCTCTCTCTCTCTCTCTCTCTCTCTCTCTCTCTCTCTCTCTCTCTCTCACTTGTGTCTAATTTGTTCTACAGTAGATTCAAAGTTTATCTATTGTAGTACAAAGTAGACACAAGTAAAGAGAGAGAGAGAGAGAGAGAGAGAGAGAGAGAGAGAGAGAGGAGGGGGATGGTATACGTTACTCTTACTCTCTCTCTCTCTCTCTCTCTCTCTCTCTCTCTCTCTCTCTCTCTCTCTCTCTCTCTCTCTGAGAGAGAGAGAGAGGAGGGGGATAGTATACGTTACTCTCTCTCTCTCTCTCTCTCTCTCTCTCTCTCTCTCTCTCTCTCTCTCTCTCTCCTCTCTCTCTCTCTCTCCACGTGTGTCTACTTTGTACTACAGTAGATCCAAATTTACTGTAGTACAAAGTAGACACAAGTAAAGAGAGAGAGAGAGAGAGAGAGAGAGAGAGAGAGAGAGAGAGAGAGAGAGAGAGGGGATGGTTCACGTTACTCTCTCTCTCTCTCTCTCTCTCTCTCTCTCTCTCTCTCTCTCTCTCTCTCTCTCTCTCTCTCTCTCTCTCTCTCTCTCTCTCTCTCTCTGAAATTTCCCAAAGGAATGACAGACGGGAAAAAAGTTAGACAGAAAAGGTCATTGAAGAAGGGAAAGACAAGAAACCAGTTTGTCTCAATGACTTAACATCTTCAAGCATTCAGAAATGACGACTGAAGATGAAGTAATATATGAAGTCAAGAAAGACATTACTAGAGACATCACGTACACTGTTTAAAAAAAAAAAAAAAAAAAACAAGAAAAAAAAATTTAATCGGAAATTCTCCGTAAAAATATACTGTTCTCACCCATATTTCAGTAAAATACAAGCGACCGTCATTATATCTATTTAGAAAGACATTACTAGAGACATCACGTTCACTCTTTAGAAAAAAAAATAAATAAAAAAAGAAATTTCAATCGGTAATTCTCCGTAAAAATATACTATTCTCAGCCGTATTTCAGTAAAATACAAGCGACCGTCATTTTATCTATTTAGAAAGACATCACTTACACTGTTAAAAATAAAAAATTAATCGGTAATTCTCCGTGAAAATATACTGTTTTCAGCCGTATTTCAGTAAAATACAAGCGACCGTAATTTTACCCAATTTTGTTACTATCTTTTACGGGTTGGTGATCCTAATATCACTTCTATACGTCAATATATCCGCTTTTAAAACGGTAAAAATCCTGGAATAAATGTTGCCAGACATTTGCCGTTTTTTAAATGCAAATTTTTATCAGTGTAATATAGGTCTTAGGTCTTATGGTGTCCCTCTACACTGTTAGAAATTTGGAGTAAAAAAACAGTAAAAATCCTGGAATAAATGTTGCCAGACATTTGCTGTTTTGAAAACGGATATATTGACGTTGATGAGTGATATTACGGTCTCCAACCCGTAAGAAGATGATAATAAAATAGATTAAAATTATGGTCGCCTGTTTTTTTTTACTGATATTCGGCTGAGAACAGTATATTTTTACGGAGAATCTCCGATTAAAGTTAACAGTGTAGATGAATACATTCCATACTGCATAGTACTCTAGAAGTTTTATTCCAGCTGTGACCAAGCTGTGGAATAATCTTCCTAATCGGGTACTTGAATTGGTATAACTGCAAAGGTTTAAACTTCCAGCAAATGTTTTTATGTTGAACAGGCTGACATAAAACATTTTATAGTTTATATTTGAAATATCTGTTTTAATGTTATTTTCATTGGTTAATACTTCTTACAAAAATGTTTTATTTTCTTATTTCCTTTCCTCATTAGGCTATTTTTCCTTGTTAGAGCCCTTTGACTTATAGCATCTTGCTTTTCCATCTAGGGTCGTAGCTTAGCTAATAATAATGATAATAATAATAATAATAATAATAATAATAATAATAATAATAATGATGATGAGATTATCTATATAGGTCAAAATGTCTCTTAGGTGTAACAAAATTCAGAAATGATTTAGAAAACCTTCAGACATTTTAAATCTATTTTTATGAAACTTATCTTCCTTTTGTGACCGAAGATTATTTTACCAAAAGAATTAATCTTTAACTTCAAACTCACGAATATCTTTGACGTCCAGAAATTCTCTGATATGAAGATTATAAACAAAGTTACAACTTTGTTTTCGAGTTTATTTAAAGGGAAAATATTGCTTCTAAGGTTATCACGCTTGGTCTCATTCAGTTTTCCTAAGTTTTACTTCATTCCCGTCAGATCAAAATAAGATAAAATAACCAAAATAGAAAATTGTATAAAATATAGAATTTGATAGAATTCAATAAAGCTTACTTGATTTGACTCTGAAGAGACTAAATATTAATTTGATCAATACAAAAATAGGAAATAATTTCACAGAAAACATAGCACCTCAAATTGTTCAGTATTAACTGAATACGATTGGTTTAGATGAAAGGTAAGAGAGAGAGAGAGAGAGAGAGAGAGAGAGAGAGAGAGAGAGAGAGAGAGAGAGAGAGAGAGAGAGAGAGAGAGAGAGAGAGTGATTGTCCCTACACCTACCAAACGTTGGAGTTTTCTCCTTCATTGTTTTTTTTTTGTGTGTGTGTGTGTGTGTGTGTGTGTGTGTGTGTTTGCGTGTGCGTGTGTGTGTGTGCCAATAACCTTCCCTTCTTATAGAAGCAGAAAAACCTATTGCTTCAATTAGTGGTTAGTTCCACCTTTCTTCTTTTATTTCCTTTTTTCATATTTTCTTTTGGACTAAGCTGGAGAAAATGCTATAGGTAATCCATCCCATTTGCCTCTACTCTTCAGAAAAAAATAAAAATATTACCAGTTTCAAAAATTAATTTACAACCTATGAGTTAGACTTCAAGCCTCGCTCACGGCTTGATAGATTCCACTGGTACATCCCTACCTTGCTATTCCTGTTAGCTAGGGATAGAAGATTTCACAGGTACATACCCAAATTGCTATCTCTGTTAGCTAGGGATAGAAGATTTCACAAGTACATACCCAAATTTCTATCTCTTAGATAGGGATAGAGTGGTGTTTGGGTGGTCGCATTCATATAACTCCTGAGATATTCCTTAACCGTTGCCTTGTCCTCCTTGGTTCTAGTTTAGGTGGTCTCTAGGATATTTTATGAGAGTGCAATGACCTGTCCCTTGCCGCTCATGAGTTGCCTTTTAACATTTAATCCTTGAAATAGGAAGATACTTCAAAGGAAGATATTCCAAATCATGAATCTGTGAGAAAACGTTTTTTTAACTAAACTAACTAGACCGAAAACTGATAGGTATCGGTTTAGTATGTGGCCTACCTTTTTTATTCTGGTTTAGTATGTGGCCTACCTTTTTTATTCTGGTTTAGTATGTGGCCTACCTGGCTTGTTACATTAGGTTAGGTAAGGTTAGGTAATGTTAGGTTAGGTTAGGTTAGGCCACATACTAAAACAGATAGAATTTTGTAGGCCATATTCGAAAGATAGACCACATACTAAACCGGCACCAACTGATAAACTATGGATGAACCATTGTGCAGAAAACTTACATAGCATGAGCTATTTCATACAGCTACGCAGTAAAATCAACAGCAATATTTGAAATTTAGAAAATATTCAGAATTAATAAATTTGGGAGCAAGTCTTTTCTTCCGAGTCCTTTCGAGAGACAAGGTTTTTAGACAAGCGAATAAAATCGAAGTCAGTTGATACACTTAAAATTTTGCCATAAGAAAACGGTAAAAATCCTGGCATAGATGTTGCCAGGCATTTACCGTTTTAAAAACGAATATATTGACCGTAAGGAGTGATACTACGGTCACCAATCCATAAAAGATAACAACAAAGTAGGGTAAAAATTACGGTCGCCTGTATTTTACTGAAATACGGCTGAGAACAGTATATTGTTACGGAGAATTTACGATTAGAATTACGTTTTTTTAACATTGTATGTCTATCTGTAAATTGAAGTGATGACTGTTGACTGAAGAGTGCAAGTGCCCGTCTGGTCAAGTTGTCCTTAATTGGTGGGCCACAATACTCTCTGGTATGTCTCGTTGACTAAGACAGAGTTGTAGATGTTCTAACTCATCATAAATATATTTAGAACAATAATGCTTATACTCTCTTGACCTCGATAGTTTTTCTATGAGAAGGACACTCCAAATTAAACCATTGGTCTCTAGTCTTGGGTGGTGTCATAGCCTTTTTACCAAGGTCTTCACTGTCCTGGGTTAAAGTTCTCTTGCTTAAGGGTACACTCACTGTTTACTTATTTCCTTTCCTCAGTGGGCTATTTTCCCTGTTGGACCCCTTGGGTTTATAGCATCCTGTTTTTTCCAACCAGGATTGTATCTTAGCTAGTAATAATAATAATATGAGTCATTTGAAGAATGTTTACATAAGCCATAGCATTTTCTGATAACATAAATAGATGTTCATCAAGAACATTTTAAGTATACATAACAATAACACCACAAGGCAGTTAACAAGTCACCAACACCAGCTGTTCCAAAGGGCAAAACACACAAAATCTATGAATATCCAGTTTTATTATCGTTGTTTTATCAAAATATACATGATTCAGTAGTCAACATCGGAGATAGAAATCAGCTCTAGATGAGAAAAGAAGAAAACTCAAAAAGATGAATAGGTGAAGTCCTTAATCGAAGGTAATTCCTTGAGCTCTCTGTTCCTCAGCGATGCGAAGGAGTTCGTGGACGTGTTCGGGGAGGGGGTGGGGGGGTGGGTAGGAGGTCGCTCTGGGGCTGGAAGCCGGCTTCGTCAGCCACGAAATCGACGCGGGCGAAGCCGCCGCTCTCCAGGGGGAGGCTGCGAGGTTTAAAAAAAGGAAATTAGATGATATGTATAATAAAAAAAAGGAAGATTCTAAAACAATTATGTATCAACAAAAAGGATGATCTAAGAAAAGGAAATCAAATTTTATATACAAATAAATAGGAAAAGTTGAAAAATTAAATCAAATATTATATATAAAAAAGGAAGTTCTTAAAAACCAAAGATGAAAAGTAGCATATTAAATATAAATGCAAAACAAGAAATCAATAACCTAAACGATATTACTGGTCTTAAGAATTATAGGCCAAACTAAATACTCCAAAACATGACTGGATTATGAATAGACTTTTCGGGAGATCCTTACAGGTAGTATCCACGCATGTTGCTCTGTCCTTCGGATCCTGGGGCTCCAGCTACCTCCATCTCGAGACCGTTGCTGGCGGAGAAGGCGTAGCTGAAGGAGCCGTCTCCGTTATCGACTCTGTCGTCACTGATGATGGTGGCGTCCCTGTCCCGGTCGCTCTGTGGGGCAGCGACGGCCACGGCAACTAGACAGGTGAAAGCGATGACCTGCAACAGAAAGAAGTTTTGAAAATATGCGAAAAAGAGCAAGGGAGGATTGGTGCATGCGCACTGTTCACTGGAAAGAAGCAACGGAAAGAAGTGTTTTGAAAAGAGGAAGGGAGGATTGGTGCATGGGCACTTTTCACTGGAAAGAAGCAACGGAAAGAAGTGTTTTGAAAAGAGGAAGGGAGGATTGGTGCATGCGCACTTTTCACTGGAAAGAAGCAACGGAAAGAAGTGTTTTGAAAAGAGGAAGGGAGGATTGGTGCATGCGCACTGTTCACTGGAAAGAAGCAACGGAAAGAAGTGTTTTGAAAAGAGGAAGGGAGGATTGGTGCATGCGCACTGTTCACTGGAAAGAAGCAACGGAAAGAAGTGTTTTGAAAAGAGGAAGGGAGGATTGGTGCATGCGCACTGTTCACTGGAAAGAAGCAACGGAAAGAAGTGTTTTGAAAAGAGGAAGAAGAGAGGATTGGCGCATGCGCACTGTTCACTGGAAAGAAGCAACAGAAATAAGTGTTTTGAAAAGAGGAAGAAGGGAGGATTGGTGTATGCGCACTATTCATTGGAAAGAAGCAACAGAAAGAAGTGTTTTGAAAAGAGGTAGAAGGGAGGATTGGCGCATGCGCACTGTTCACTGGAAAGAAGCAACAGAAAGAAGTGTTTTGAAAAGAGGAAGGGAGGATTGGTGCATGCGCACTGTTGATTGGAAAGAAGCAACAGAAAGAAGTGTTTTGAAAAGAGGTAGAAGGGAGGATTGGTGCATGCGCAGTGTTCACTGGAAAGTAGTAGAGTGGTTTGTTTCCATCGGATACTCACGAACTTCATCTTGAGACGGTGGAGAGCCAAGTGATGCTGTGTCTGGATTGATGCCTGGTCTTTATATACACGTCGGCATAAAACACCACCACCAGAGAGAGAGAGAGAGAGAGAGAGAGAGAGAGAGAGAGAGGAGAGAGAGAGAGAGAGAAGGGGGGGATAACTCAGGAATTAGAAACAACATTAGTTAACGGGTCAAAGCAGCGAAGGCCAACAAGACCAAGGTCTTCACCTCTTCTTCTTCTTCTTCTTCTTCTTCTTCTTCTTCTTCTTCTTCTTCTTCTTCTTCTTCTTCTTCTTCTTCGTTTTCCCTCTGCTTCAGGATACAACTTTTCATATTCTTTATGATATTTCTTCGAGATTGCTTAATCAATCTGTTCTTCTCCTTGCCTTGCCTTTCTCAGACTGTAAAATTCTAAGAGGATTAAATAATATCTTTTTTTTTAAATTACGGCTGTAATGACGATTATGATAATAGCAATAATAGAAATTAATTATTCAAAGATATTGATGAAATACAACGCGAACGACAGTAAGAACAACGATAATAATAATAATAATAATAATAATAATAATAATAATAATAATAATAATAATAATAATGATAAAATCTTTTATTATAACGTATCATTTATCATAATCATTATCAATATATCCCGATTTTGATAATGATAAAAAACAACAGAGAAAACACTAGTTATTTTATAATTAAAAATAACTGTATCTCCAGTTAATAAATGCAAACGAAGACGTCTCTCTCTCTCTCTCTCTCTCTCTCTCTCTCTCTCTCTCTCTCTCTCTCTCTCTCTCTCTCTCTCTCTCTCTCTCTCTCTCTCTCCATTTATATCTACTTTCTACTACAGTAGATCAAAATTTACTGTAATACAAAGTAGACACAAGTAAAGAGAGAGAGAGAGAGAGAGAGAGAGAGAGAGAGAGAGAGAGAGCATATGAGAGAGAGAGAGAGAGAGAGAGAGAGAGAGAGAGAGAGAGAGCATATGTGACTCTCTCTCTCTCTCTCTCTCTCTCTCTCTCTCTCTCTCTCTCTCTCTCTCTCTGTGTTGTATCTATTTTATACTACAGTAGATCAAAGTATATCTATTGTAGTACAAAGTAGACACAAATGGACAGAGAGAGAGAGAGAGAGAGAGAGAGAGAGAGAGAGAGAGAGAGAGAGAGAGAGAGAGAGAGAGAGAGTGTGTGTGTGTCACATATACTCTCTCTCTCTCTCTCTCTCTCTCTCTCTCTCTCTCTCTCTCTGAAATTTCCCAAAGGAATAACAGACGGGAAAAAAGGTAGACAGAAAAGGTCATTGAAGAAGGGAAAGACAAGAAACCAGTTTGTCTCAATGACTTAACATCTTCAAGCATTCAGAAATGACGACTGAAGATGAAGTAATATATGAATTCAAGAAAGACATCACTAGAGATATCACGTACACTTAAAAAAAAAATAAATAAAAAAAATTTAATCGGAAAATCTCTGTTCTCACCCGTATTTCAGTAAAATGCAAGCGACCGTCATTTTATCTATTTAGAAAGACATCACTAGAGACATCACTTACACTGTTAAAAAAAAATTAGTCGGAAATCCTTCGTAAAAATATACTGTTCTCAGGCGTATTTCTGTAAAATACAGGCTGCCGTAATTTTACCCTATTTTGTTACTATCTTTTAGGGGTTGGTGATCGTAATATCACTCCTTCACGTCAATATATCCGTTTTTAAAACGGTAAAAGTCCTGAAATAAATTTTGCCAGGCATTTACCGTTTTAAAAATGGATGTATTGATGTAAAGGAGTGATATTACGGTCACTAACCCGTAAAAGATAATAACAAAGTAGGGTAAAAATTACGGTCGCCTGTATTTTACGGAAGTACGGATGAGAACAGTATATTTTTACGGAAAATTTCCGACTGATATTACGGTTTTTTAACAGTGTAGATTATTTCATTCCCTACTACATGGTACTCTAGTAGTTTTATTCCAGCTGTAATCAACCTGTGGAATGATCTTTCTAATCGGTAGAACTACAAAAGTTTAAACTTGCACAGGCTGACATAAGACTTTTTATAATTTATATTTTAAATATCTGTTATAATATCATTTTAATTGTTTATTACTTCTTATATCGTTTATCTATTTCCTTTCCTCACTGGGCTATTTTTCCCTTTTGGAACCCTTTGGCTTATAGCACCTTGCTTTTCTAGCTTAGCTAATAATAATAATAATAATAATAATAATAATAATAATAATAATAATAATAATAATAATGGGATTATCTATAAAGGTAAAAATGTCTCTTAAGTGTAACAAGATCCAGGTATAATTTTGAAAACCTTCAGACATTTTAAATCTATTTTTATGAAACTTATCTTCCTTTTGTGACCAAAAATAATTTTATCAAAAGAATTAATCTTTAACTTCAAACTCGCGAATATCTTTAACGTCCAGAAATTCTCTGATATGAAGGTTATAAACAAAGTTAAAACTTTGTTTTCGAGTTTATCGAAAGGGAAAATATTGCTTCTAAGGTTATCACGCTTGGTCTCATTCAGTTTTCCTAAGTTTTACTTCATTCCCGTCAGATCAAAATAAGATAAAATAACCAAAATAGAAAATTGTATAAAATATAAAATTTGATAGAATTCAATAAAGCTTACTTGATTTGACTCTGAAGAGACTAAATATTAATTTGATCAATACAAAAATAGGAAATAATTTCACAGAAAACATAGTACCTCAAATTGTTCAGTATTAACTGAATACGATTGGTTTAGATGAAAGGCAAGAGAGAGAGAGAGAGAGAGAGAGAGAGAGAGAGAGAGAGAGAGAGAGAGAGAGAGTGATTGTCCCTACACCTACCAAACGTTGGAGTTTTCTACTTCATTGTTTTTTTTTGTGTGTGTGTGTGTGTGTGTGTGTGTTGCCGATAACCTTCCCTTCTTATAGAAGCAGAAAAGCCTATTGCTTTAATTTGTTTCTTTTTTTCCTTTTTTCATGTTTTCTTTTGGACTGGGCTGGAAAAAAATGCTATAGGTAATCCATCCCATTGGCCTCTACTCTTCAGAAAAAAATAAAAATACCGCCAGTTTCAAAAATTGATTTGCAACCTATGAGTTAGACTTCAAGCCTCGCTCACGGCTGGATAGATTTCGCAGGTATATCCCTACCTTTCTATCCCTGTTAGGTAGGGATAGAAGATTTCAAAGTTAGTTCCCTATCTTCCTATCCCTATTAGCTAGGGATAGAGTGGTGTTTGGGGGGCAGCATTCATATAACTCCTGAGATATTCCTTAACCGTTGTTTGGTTCCCCTTGGTTCTAGATTGGGTGGTCTCTCTAGGATATTTTGTGAGAGTGCAATGACCTGTCACTTGTCGCTCATGAGTTGCCTTTTAACATTTAATCTTTTAAACACGAAAAGATAATTCAAAGGAAGATATACCAAGTCATGATTTCTGTGGGGGAAAAACGTTTATTTAATTAAACTTACTAGATCGAAAACGTATGAAATATGGATGAGCCATTGAGCAGAAATCTTCCATCGCATGAGCTCTCTCATACAGCTACGCAGTAGGATTAACACCAATATTTGAAATTTACAAGAAAATATTCAGAATTAATAAATTTGGGAGCCAATCTTTTTCTTGTGAGTCCTTTCGAGAAACAAGTGTATTTGGCAAGCGATTAAATTGAAGTCAGTTGATACACTGTTAATAATTTGCCGTAAAAAAAACAAAACAAAAAAAAAAACAAAAAAAAACCGTAAAAATCCTGGAATAGATATTGCCTGACATTTACGTTTTAAAAACGGATATATTGACCGTAAGGAGTGATATTACGGTCACCAGCTCATTAAAGATAACAACAAAGTAGAGTAAAAATTACGGTCGCCTTTATTTTACTGAAATACGGCTGAAGAGAGTATATTGTTACGGAGAATTTCCGATTAGAATTACGGTTTTTTAACAGTGTACCTGTAAATTTAAGTAATGACTGTTGACTGAAGAGTGCAAGTGCCCGTCTGGTCAAGTTGTCCATATTTGTTGAGCCACATTGCTCCCTGATATGTCTCTTTGACTAAGACAGAGTTGTGGATGTTCTAATCCATCACAAATATATTTAAAACAAAACTGCTCATCTTCTTTTGACCATGGTAGCTCTTTTATGAGAAATACACTCGAAATCAAGCCATTGTTCTCTAGTTTTTAATAGTACCATAAAGCCTTGGTACAGATACCAAGGCCTTCCACTATTTAGGCATAACGTTCTCTTGCTCAAGGGTAAACTCATTGTTTTCTTATTTCCTTTCCTCGATGGGCTATTTTCTCTGTTGGACCCCCTGGGCTTATAGCAGCCTGTTTTTCTTTGTTTTTTTTTTTTTTCAAACAGGGTCGTATCATAACTAATAATAATAATAATATGAGTCATTTGAAGAATATTTACATAAGCCATACTATACCATACGACATAAAGAGGTGTTCATCAAGAACATTCTAAGCATACATAACAATAACGCCACAAGGCAGTTAACAAGTCACCAACACCAGCTGTTCCAAAAGGCAAAGCACACAAAATCTATGAATACCAAATTTTATTATCGTTGTTTTATCAAAATGTACATAATTCAGTAGTCAACATCGGAGATAGAAATCAGCTCTAGATGAGAAAAGAAGAAAACTCAAAAAGACGATCGAAGATGAATAGGTGAAGTCCTTAATCGAAGGTGATTCCTTCAGCTCTCTGTCTCTCGGCGATGCGGAGGAGTTCGTGGACGTGTTCGGGTAGGGGGTGGGGGGTGGGTAGGAGGTCGCTCTGGGGCTGGAAGCCGGCTTCGTCAGCCACGAACTCGACGCGGGCGAAGCCGCCGCTCTCCAGGGGGAGGCTGCGAGGTTTAAAAAAAGGAAATTAGATGATATATATATAATAAAAAAGGAAGATTCTAAAAAAAATTATGTATAAACAAAAAGGATGATCTAAAAAAAGGAAATCAAATTTTATATACAAATAAATAGGAAAATTTGACAAATTAAATTAAATATTATATATAAAAAAAGGAAGTTCTTAAAAACAAAAGATGAAAATTAGCATATTAAATATAGATGCAAAACAAGAAATCAATAACCTAAACAATATTATTGGTCTTACGAATTATAGGTCAAACTAAGAACTCCAAAACATAACTGGAATATAGATAGACTTTTCGGGGGATCCTTACAGGTAGTATCCACGCATGTTGCTCTGTCCTTCGGATCCTGGGGCTCCAGCTACCTCCATCTCGAGACCGTTGCTGGCGGAGAAGGCGTAGCTGAAGGAGCCGTCTCCGTTATCGACTCTGTCATCAGTGATGATGGTGGCGTCCCTGTCCCGGTCGCTCTGTGGGGCAGCGACGGCCACGGCAACTAGACAGGTGAAAGCGACGACCTGCAACAGAAAAAAGTTTTGAAAATATGCGAAAAAGAGGAAGGGAGGATTGGTGCATGGGCACTGTTCACTAGAAAGAAGCAACAGAAAGAAGTGATTTGAAAAGAGGAAGGGAGGATTGGTGCATGCGCACTGTTCACTGGAAAGAAGCAACAGAAAGAAGTGTTTTGAAAAGAGGAAGGGAGGATTGGTGCATGCGCACTGTTCACTGGAAAGAAGCAACAGAAAGAAGTGTTTAGAAAAGAGGAAGGGAGGATTGGTGCATGCGCACTGTTCACTGGAAAGAA
Source organism: Palaemon carinicauda (assembly GCF_036898095.1). NCBI lineage: Eukaryota > Metazoa > Arthropoda > Malacostraca > Decapoda > Palaemonidae > Palaemon > Palaemon carinicauda. Next base: position 40,285,855 of record NC_090760.1, on the reverse strand, counting down.
GCAACAGGAAGAAGTGTTTTGAAAAGAGGAAGAGAGGATTGGTGCATGCGCACTGTTCACTGGAAAGAAGCAACGGAAAGAAGTGTTTTGTAAAGAGGAAGAGAGGATTGGTGCATGCGCACTGTTCACTGGAAAGAAGCAACAGAAAAAAAGTTTTTTGAAAAGAGGACGGGAGCATTGGCTCATGCGCACTGTTCACTGGAAAGAAGCAACAGAAAGAAGTGTTTCGAAAAGAGGAGGAAAGGAGGATTAGCGCATGCACAGTGTTCACTGGAAAGTAGCATAGTGGTTTGTTTCCATCGGATACTCACGAACTTCATCTTGAGACGGTGGAGAGCCAAGTGATGCTGTGTCTGGATTGATGCCTGGTCTTTATATACACGTCGGCATAAAACACCACCACCAGAGAGAGAGAGAGAGAGAGAGTGAGAGAGAGAGAGAGAGAGAGAGAGAAGGGGGGATAACTCAGGAATTAGAAACAACATTAGTTAACGGGTCAAAGCAGGGAAGGCCAACAAGACCAAGGTCTTCACCTCTTCTTCTTCTTCTTCTTCTTCTTCTTCTTCTTCTTCTTCTTCTTCGTTTTCCCTCTGCTTCAGGATACGATTTTTCATATTCTTTATGGTGTTTCTTCGAGATTGCTTCATCATTCTGTTCTTCTCTTTGCCTTGCCTTTCTCAGACTGTAAAATTCTAAGAGGATTAAATAACATTTTTTTTTTAGATTACAGCAGTAATGACAATTATGATGATAGCAATGATAATAATTAATTATCCAAATATATTGATGAAATGCAAAGCAAACGACAGTAAAAACAACGATAATAATAATAATAATAATAATAATAATAATAATAATAATAATAATAATAATAATAATAATAATAATAATTCCATTATTCAAATTCATGAAATACAACAATATGACGGCAGTAATAATAATAATAATAATAATAATAATAATAATAATAATAATAATAATAATAAAAATAATAATAATAATAATGATAATAATGATAATAAAATATTTTATTATAACGTATCATTTATCATAATCATTATCAATATATCCCGATTTTGATAATGATAAAACAATAGAGAAAACATTAATTACTTTATCATTATAAATATTGGTATCGCCGAAGGTTAGCTAATAAATGCAAAGGAAGACACCTCTCTCTCTCTCTCTCTCTCTCTCTCTCTCTCTCTCTCTCTCTCTCTCTCTCTCTAAAATTCTCAGAGGAATAACAGAAAAGAAAAAAGGTAGACAGAGAAGGTCATTGAAGAAGGGAAAGACAAGAAACCAGTTTATCTCAATGACTTAACATCTTCAAGCATTCAAATATGACGACTGAAAATGAAGTAATATATGAAGTCAAGAAAGAAATCACTAGAGACATCACGTACACTGTTTCGAAAAAAAAAAATTTAATCGGTAATTCTCCGTAAAAATATACTGTTCTCAGCAGTATTTCATAATAATACAGGCGGCCGTAATTTTATCCTATTTTGTTACTATATTTTACAAGTTGGCTACCGTAATATCACTCCTTTACGTCAATATATCTGTTTTTAAACCGGTAAAAATCTTGGAATAAATGTTGCCAGGCATTTGCCGTTTTTTAAATGCAAATTTTTATCAGTGTAATATAGGTCTTTAGGTCTTATGATGTCCCTCTACACTGTTAGAAATTTGCCGTAAATAAAAAACGGTAAAAATCCTGGAATAAATGTTGCCAGGCATTTGCCGTTTTGATAAACGGATATATTGACGTTGATGAGTGATATTACGGTCTCCAACCCGTAAGAAGATGATAACAAAATAGACTAAAATTACGGTCGCCTGTTTTTTTTTTACTGATATACGGCTGAGAACAATATATTTTTACGGAGAATCTCCGATTAAAATTACGTTTTTTTTTAACAGCATAGATGAATGCATTCCATACTGCATAGACTTTAGAAGTTTTATTCCAGCTGTGACCAAGCTGCGGAATGATCTTTCCAATCGGATAGTTGAATCGGTAGTACTTCAAAAGTTCAAACTTGCACCAAATGTTTTCATGTTGAACATTCTGACATAAGACTTTTTATAGTTTATATTTGAAATATCTGTTATAATGTTATTTTAATTGTTCAATACTTCTTATATCGTTTATTTATTTCCTTATTTCCTTTCCTCGCTGAGCTATTTTCCCTGTTGGAGTCCTTTTGGCTTATATCATCTTGCTTCTCTAGATTAGCTAATAATAATAATAATAATAATAATAATAATAATAATAATAATAATAATAATAATAATAATAATGAGATTATCTATATAGGTCAAAATGTCTCTCAAGTGTAACAAAATCCAGGAATAATTTTGAAAACCTTCATACATTTAAAATCTATGTCTATGAAACTTATCTTCCTTTTGTGACCGAATATAACTTTATCAACTTGAAACGTCTTCGTTTATTAACTTCAAACTCGAGAATATCTTTGACGTCCAGAAATTCTCTGATATGAAGATTATAAACAAAGTCAAAACTTTTTTTTTTTAGTTTATCCAGAGGGGAAATATTCCTTCTATGGTCTCCAGATCTAAATAAAAAAAATTAACTAAAAGTAGAACATTTTATTTTATTGTATTCAATAAAGCTTCTCTATTTGATTCTGAGGAAACTAAATACTACTTTAATCAAAACAAAAATAGGAAAATAATATCACAGAAGACATAATACTTCGATTTATTCTGCATTAACTGAATATGGTTGTTCTAGATAACAGGCAAGAGAGAGAGAGAGAGAGAGAGAGAGAGAGAGAGAGAGAGAGAGAGAGAGAGAGAGAGAGAGAGAGAGTTGTCCCTACACCTACCAAGCGTTGGAGTTTTCTCCTTCATTCGGTTTTTTTGTGTGTGCGTGTGTGTGTGTGTGTGTGTTTGCCGATAACCTTCCCTTCTTATAGAAGCAGAAAAGCCTATTGCTTTAATTTGTTTCTTTTTTTCCTTTTTTCATGTTTTCTTTTGGACTGGGCTGGAAAAAAATGCTATAGGTAATCCATCCCATTGGCCTCTACTCTTCAGAAAAAAATAAAAATACCGCCAGTTTCAAAAATTGATTTGCAACCTATGAGTTAGACTTCAAGCCTCGCTCACGGCTGGATAGATTTCGCAGGTATATCCCTACCTTTCTATCCCTGTTAGGTAGGGATAGAAGATTTCAAAGTTAGTTCCCTATCTTCCTATCCCTATTAGCTAGGGATAGAGTGGTGTTTGGGGGGCAGCATTCATATAACTCCTGAGATATTCCTTAACCGTTGTTTGGTTCCCCTTGGTTCTAGATTGGGTGGTCTCTCTAGGATATTTTGTGAGAGTGCAATGACCTGTCACTTGTCGCTCATGAGTTGCCTTTTAACATTTAATCTTTTAAACACGAAAAGATAATTCAAAGGAAGATATACCAAGTCATGATTTCTGTGGGGGAAAAACGTTTATTTAATTAAACTTACTAGATCGAAAACGTATGAAATATGGATGAGCCATTGTGCAGAAATCTTCCATCGCATGAGCTCTCTCATACAGCTACGCAGTAGGATTAACACCAATATTTGAAATTTACAAGAAAATATTCAGAATTAATAAATTTGGGAGCCAATCTTTTTCTTGTGAGTCCTTTCAAGAAACAAGTGTATTTGGCAAGCGATTAAATTGAAGTAAGTTAATACACTGTTAATAATTTGCCGTAAAAAAAAAAAAAAAAAAAAAAAAAAAAAAAAAAAAAAAAAAAAAAAAACTGTAAAAATCCTGGAATAAATGTTGCCTGACATTTACGTTTTAAAAACGGATATATTGACGTAAAGGAGTGATATTACGGTCACCAGCCCATTGAAGATAACAGCAAAGTAGGGTAAAAATTACGGTCGCCTTTATTTTACTGAAGTACGGCTGAGGACAGTATATTTAACGGAGAATTTCCGACTAGAATTACGGTTTTTTAACATTGTATGTCTATCTGTAAATTTAAGTAATGACTGTTGACTGAAGAGCGCAAGTGCCCGTCTGGTCAAGTTGTCCATATTTGTTGGGCCACATTGCTCCCTGATATGTCTCGTTGACTAAGACAGAGTTGTGGATGTTCTAATCCATCACAAATATATTTAAAACAAAATTGCTCACCTTCTTTTGACCATGACAGCTCTTTTATGAGAAATACACTCCAAATCAAGCCATTGTTCTCTAGTTTTTAATAGTACCATAAGGCCTTGGAAGGCCATGGTACAGATACCAAGGCCTTCCACTGTCTTGGCATAACGTTCTCTTGCTTAAGGGTACACTCACTGTTTCCTTATTTCATTTCCTCAATTGGCTATTTTCTCTGTTGGACCCCTTTGGCTTATAGCAGCCTGTTTTTTTTTTTTTTTTTTTTCCAAACAGGGTCGTATAATAACTAGTGATAATAATAATAATAAGTCATTTGAAGAATATTTGCATAAGCCATACTATAACATACGACATAAAGAGGTGTTCATCAAGAACATTCTAAGTATAACAATAACACCACAAGGCATTCAACAAGTCAGCAACACCAGCTATTCCAAAGGGCAAAACACACAAAATCTATGAATACCCAATTTTATTATCGTTGTTTTATCAAAATGTACATAATTCAGTAGTCAACATCGGAGATAGAATTCTGCTCTAGATGAGAAAAGAAGAAAACTCAAAAAGACGATCGAAGATGAACAGGTGGAGTCCTTAATCGAAGGTGATTCCTTCAGCCCTCTGTCTCTCGGCGATGCGGAGGAGTTCGTGGACGTGTTCGGGGAGGGGGTGGGGGGTGGGTAGGAGGTCGCTCTGGGGCTGGAAGCCGGCTTCGTCAGCCACGAACTCGACTCGGGCGAAGCCACCACTCTCCAGGGGGAGGCTGCGAGGTTAGAGAGATGGAAGGCGATCAATTATCAAGTTTTAATAGAAATTCAAGAAGAAATTGGGACAGTTTAACTTTTTGATTAAATAGAAATAAGAGGTAAAGTTGTAATAATTAGGCTTTAAGAGAAATTCAAGAAGAAATTAAGACAATTTAACTTTTCAATTAGAAATAAGAGGAAAAGTAGTAATTATTAAGTTTTAAGAGAAATCCAATAAGAAAATAAGACAATTTAGCTTTTAGATTATATAGAAATAAGAGGAAAAGTTGTAATTATTAGGTTTTAAGAGAAATCCAAGAAGAAATTAAGACAATTTAGCTTTTAAATTAGATAGAAATAAAAGGAAAAATAGTAATTATTAGGTTTTAAGAGAAATTAAGGAGAAATTAATACAATTCATCTTTTACATTAAACAGAAATAATAGAAAAATAGTAATTATTGGGTTTCTAGAGAAATTTAAGGAGTGTTTAGAACAATTTAACTTTTACACTAAATATAAATACTAGAAAAAATACTAATTATTAGATTTTAAGAGAAGTTAGTGAGAAATCTAAGGAGAAATTATATGAGTCTAGCTTTCACATTGAACAGAAACGTTAAGAAAACACAAAGAAGAAAAATGAGAAAACCAGATATCTTAAAAATACAAATTTCATATGATGTATTTTTTGAGTTATTTAGAAACCTATTAGACATTAGACAATAAATAAAAAAAAACAATTATTATATAATTTTTATAAAATGTATAAAAAAAAGTCTTTCAATTAAGCAATAAAACTAAATTTAAATGACAATTATTATATAAATTTTATAAAATATATAAAAAAGTCTTTTAATAAATCTGAATTTAAATGACAATTATTATATAAATTTTATAAAATATATAAAAAAGTCTTTTAATAAATCTGAATTTAAATGACAATTATTATATAAATTTTATAGAATATATAAAAAAAGTCTTTTAATAAATCTGAATTTAAATGACAATTATTATACAAATTTTATAAAATATATAAAAAAAAGTCTTTTAATAAAGCAATAAATCTAAATTTAAACGAAAATCCTTACAGGTAGTATCCTCGCATGTTGCTCTGTCCTTCGGATCCTGGAACTCCTGCGACCTCCATCTCGAGGCCGTTGTCGGCGGAGAAGGAGTAGCTGAAGGAGCCGTCTCCGTTGTCGACTCTGTCGTCATGGATGATCTCGGCGCTCTGCTGAGCGAAGGACACGGCCAAAAGGCAAGAGAGGATTATCTGAAGGAGGGAGAGGGAAAGAGGATTGTGTTGGTTTATTTGTTTTCTTGTTTTATTTAATTGTTTATTTATTTCCGTAGATAATTTCAGTGGAATTATTTTTTTTTTTTTTTTTTTTTTTGGTAATATATGAATTTATTTCAAGTGATGATAATAATAATGATAATAATAATAATATTATTAATAATAATAATAATAACAGCAAAAATAATAACAATAATAATAATAATAATAATAATAATAATAATAATAATAATGATAATAATAATAATAATTATAGTAATAATAATGATAATAATAATAATAATAGTAATGATAATAATAATGATAATAATAATAATAATAATAATAATAATAATAATATGGGATGCAGTTGCAAACCCTACACCTTGTATCATGGATGCTCAATATCATTATGCGTAGATTAAGCCTGGCTTCTTCTAACGGTACTAAATCCATATAAATGAAATTCTTATCCTTATCAATCAAACGACCATTGAAATAGAATATATCCTCAAGAACTCTAAAAATATCTTTGCAAATCCTGAAACATCCTGAAACATCATGAAACATCCTGAAATATCCTTCTAGCAACATCAAAAACATCCTTTTTAGTCTCAATTACTTACGAACTTCATGTTGATGCAGCGGTGTTCAGTCAACTGATGCTGTCTTAGACGACAGGTCGATATATATACCCATCGACTTGCTTAGGGAGAGAGAGAGAGAGAGAGAGAGAGAGAGAGAGAGAGAGAGAGAGAGAGACTTGAAAGGAAGGCTGACCAGGTTCATGCACTGCACCCCTACAGGAGTACCAGTGACTCCGAAGGATTTTTGACGGTCCCAAGGTCGTGTACACTTTCAGGTTCCCAAATTCTGTAGATATTTTTTCTTTTTTTTCTTCTTCTTCTTCTTCTTCTTCTTCTTCTTCTTCTTCTCTTTGCTTTAATCTCCTCTTCTCCAGCAGTTTTAATCCCCTTATCTCTTCCTTCTCGTTTATTGTTTTTCTTCTTATGTAAGTTTTCTTCGTTAATTTTCTTCCTTTTCTAATTAAAGCCAAATAAATGAGTCTTTGATCGTCTTTTATATCTTAATTTAGACGAAAAATTTATTAACGACATAGGTTTATCTCCTCTTTAGGTAAATATACATACATACATACATACATACATACATACTTACAAAAAAACAGATTTATTTTTTTAAACATAAATATTGATTACTTAGTTAAACATAAACATTCTAATCTCTTATCGAAATTACTCTGACCTTTTACAGCTTACACCAGTCCCCTATGGTCAGTTTAGAGTCCTAACGCCTTCCCCCTCTTTTATCGGAGACTGTAGAAGGTTTAATGTGGAAGATAAGACTCGCATCATCCCCATTGCAACTGCCTTGACTCTGGAATTCATAGTTTGCTTACGTGTTTCTTAAGTAGAATAGAAATATTTTCTTAGATATAGTATTGCTTCCCCCATTACTGTGTTCACTGTCTTATTCATCCTTTAACTAGTGAACTGGGGATGAAATTCCTGTGCAATAAATTTCCATAACAGTTCTTTACCAATAATAATGTATATTTTAGGTACTACTGTTTCTAGTCCAACTACTTATAATAATAATAATAATAATAATAATAATAATAATAATAATGATGATAATAATAATGATAATAATAATGATAATAATAATATTAATAGAAATAATAATAATAATAATAATAATAATAATAATACATCAAAATCATTATCTATTCTCTTAAATATTAGTTTAAGGAATAATTGCCAAATCATGCAAGTAACCAAATATGCAAGAATCAAGAAAGAATACAGTTACTTCAATAGATGATTTTAAAAAAAAGGAAATTTTATTTGTATGTTACACACAGCGTCCGATAAAGAATGAAGAGACAATTCTAGCTAGATGCTAACCTTCAGCTTTCTCCTCATCTGCCATATTTCATCTGTCAAGTCACCTGCCAACGGGAGCAACAAACAGTATTGTAATGTCATATATTATGGGGGCAGCTATTCATGAAACGTTGGCACATAGGTAAAAGGTAGCCTCTATGCTTAATGGTGTGTCAGGAAATGACGTAGATGTTACAGTAAGAAATCGGAGGTTTTGGTAAGAGTAGATCGCTTAGCTTTCTTATAACTTGTGAAATATATTTTCTTGTTTAGTTAATGTTGTTTATTTTGATTTGAAATACGATATTATAAAGCTATAAATATTATCAATATTATAGATATTATAAATATTGTGATTTAGTGTTACCTTGCCAACGATATTATAGACCTATACTCATTTTTTTTTAATGAGAGGCATTTGCACCGACTCGCAGCGGTGCCTTTTTTAGCTCGGAAAAAGTTTCGTGATCGCTGATTGGTTGGAATTATCTCGTCCAACCAATCAGCGATCCGGAAATCGGAGGTTTTAGTGAGAGTAGATCGCCTGGCGTGTGTGTATGGAATTGGTTGGGAGAGTCGTTAGCTTTCTTATAACTTGTCAAATCAATCTTTTTTATTAGGAAATTTATGTTTATTTTGGTTTAAAATACAATATCATACAGCTCAAAATATTATAAATGTTATAAATATTATAAAAATTAAAAATAACTTATTTCTCTTCCTCTTGTTTTGTTAAAGTTTATATAGTTCATATAGGAGATATTTATTTTAATGTTGTTTCTCTTCTCAAAATACTTTATTTTTCCTTGTTTACTTTTCTCAATGGGCTATTTTCCCTGTTAGAGGCCCTGGGCTTGATAGCATCCTGCTTTTCCAATTAGGGTTGTAGCTTAGCAAGTAATAATAATAATAATAATAATAATAATAATAATAATAATAATAATAATAATAATAATAATAATAATAATAATAATTAATGTTACCTTACCAACAAGATTATAACGCTAGTTTTACGATTTATGAAAATGTCATTTAGTGTTACTTTGCCAAGATTGAAGCCGGTTGGTAAGTAAATACTGGGTTGAAACTTAGCTTTATTGATTACTCCTCATATATGATTTTATTTCCTTGGTTCCTTTCCTCACTGGGCTACTTTCCCTACTGGATACTTAGGTATTGTAGCACCCTGCTCTTCCAACTATGGTTATAGCTCAGCTAAATGAAATAATAATAATAATTAGCTGGATGTAACTCAGAAGCCTCTGTAGACTGTGAATAACAAATAATAATAATAATAATAATAATAATAATAATAATAATAATAATAATAATAATAATAATAATAATAATAATAATAATAAGCTTGGGATACGTCAGTCTAAGGACCTTTTAGGTAAGTAGTTATGGCTAGGTTAGGTTAAGTAGAAACCTTAGGTTAATTGGTTGCTCTTGTACTTTTCCCCTTTTAAGATGTTGTTTTTGCAGTCATAACTTCTGCTATTTTACATCCAGTCCGTGCCAACCAACTACAAAGACTCCGTCCGCTGTTCCAAAAACAATGAGTAGTAACCCCTCGTGAATGATAAACAGTAGATTTATGAATAAGAAAAGAATAGTATATATTTATAATACAAACATCGACCATAACTCATGGCATTCATCATTGATATTTGTATATTTGTATTTTTAGTTATTCATATAATACATGACATCATTTGGCCTATAAAATTATTTGAATCATGAGACTCTAGTGAACTTAAAAATAGGCTATATACTTTACTTTGACTGGTTTTCTGGTCCAATACTGCAGGGGAACGCTACTCTCTACAGAACCTTTTGTTATTTATTTTATCGTATACATTCCAAGACATACAGCTTTTCACACCACACGTTGCTCGTTTATTGTCAAATCCATATTATTGAAGCATTTAGAGAACAAGAAAGTCTTTAGTTTCCTCTTGAAAGTCTTAATATGTTCAGCCTTTCAGATGTCTAATAGGACACTTTGCTCGTTTATTGTCAAATCCATATTTTCGAAAGACTTAGAGAACAAGAAAGTCTTTAGTTTCCTCTTGAAAGCCTTAATATCTTCAGCCTTTCGGATGTCTAATAGGAGCTTATTGTAGTCTTGGGAGTGAGGGAACAGGTCGAGCCAGATATTCGATTCAATTGGTTGAATATACGAGGTAAGCACAAATTGTCTTTCTAAACAAAAGTTTTCATGTTGGCCTTATATAGTAGACAAAATGCTGTTTTAGGTCAAAACTGCTTAACCATATCACCTTTGTACCAACCGTGTGTCTTCGCTCTCCCCTCGCACTAAAAAGAAAATGAAAAAACATGCCTTGTTTCTCCTCTGTAATATTGTCTGTTTTTTTAACATGAAAATTCTTGTTGCCTTGAACTTTTGTATATATAGGAGAGTGTTCTATAATAAAGTCACTCAGTTGTTTTCAACTTGCCTTTGAGTCACAACCTTCTCTCGGCCCGTCACACCTTCCTCTTTCCCATTTGATAGTATCATTATTCTAAGTTTGTTTTTATTTATAGAAAATGTTTCCAATTCCTTTCACATTCGCACTAGAACCGTCAAAGAACAGTAAATTGTCTTTGTAAACACGAGTTTTCATGTGGTCTATTGATAGCAAGTAAAATGCGGTTTTAGGTCCAAACTGCTTTTCCACTTTACCTTTCTCTTTCCCAATTAATGGTATTATTATCCTTAGTTTGTTTCAATTTGTAATTACCTGCACGTTTGCAGCAGACCAGTCAAAGCTTTAGCAGTTTATATATCATTATTATTATTATTATTATTATTATTATTATTATTATTAGTAATAACAATATCATTATTATTGTTATTATTATTATTATTAGTAGTAGTAGTAGTAGTAGCAGTAGTAGTAGTAGTAGTAGTAGAAGTAATAACAATATTATAATAATAATAATAGTAATAATAATAATAATAATATTTATTATTATTATTATTATTATTATTATTATTATTATCATTATTATTATTATTATTATTATTATCATTATATAGTCAAGGTATAAAACTGACATATCAATACTTTAATCAAGTTCAAAATAACATATTTCAAAGGATACAATTTAGATATCAATACTTTAAATAACTTCAAAATAGCATATTTCAAAATTCTATATACAGAGATTAAGACAGATTCAAAATATTAAAAGACATAAGAGTGTTGGAATTCAACAAGCATAGAAAGATATTCATAGTGCATTCATTGATAATAATTAGTAATGAATAGAATGCTATGAATTAATTTCAAATAGTATAGGTATTAAACTGACTTACCTGTGCAAAGTAACCTCATTTCGTCATCATAAATTATAACGGAATGGCTAATCATACTTCCACCATGTTTCATAAAAAAAAAAAAAGTTATTTTAAATGGCTAACTATGCCTTCACATTGTTTCATAAAAAGATATTTAGTGATAAGGGTTAATAGAATATCAGAGAACTCAAAATACTTCCTGCTTAGAAAGTTAAAGAACTTGAAGACATTATGGCATAAAGACAGTTTAATTCTATAAGCATTAACCTATCATACACTTTTCCCGACCTCAAAATATGTAGGCGTTGTGAACGATGCAGTGAGTGTACAATTGGCTTCATTAATTCCGGTACACTTCACGGGACGCTAAGGAGACGTCAGTGTACCTGAATTAATGAAGCCAACTGTACGTGGTGTTGTAGCCGGTGGTATTAACCTTCTGGTGGCGTTGTATAAGATGTAGAGGCTTCTGGAATTACCTGTAAAAATATTCTGTTCTCAGTTGCTGTGGCCTGATTGGTAACGTCTCTGCCTGGTGTTTCCCATTCGGGCGTTCGAGTCCCGCTCAGACTCGTTAGTGCCATTAGTGTCTGCAACCTTACCATCCTTGTGAGCTAGGGGGGGGGTTTTGGGGAGCCTGTAGGTCTATCTGCTGAGTCATCAACACCCACTGCCTGGCCCTCCCTGGTCCTGGCTTGGGTGGAGAGGAGGCTTGGGCGCTGATCATATAATATATGGTTAGTCTCTAGGGCGTTGACCTGATTGGTAGGGCAATGTCACTGTCCCTTGCCTTTGCCATTCATGAGCGACCTTTAAACCTTTAAAGCCATATTTCAGTAAAGTAGAGGCGGCCGTAATTTTTACCCTACTTTTTTTATATCTTTTCCGGGTTAGTGACAGTAATAACCAAGGTCTCCATGGTAATAACACTCATTTACGTCAATAACTGACATTCTCACTCTCACCTTTTTGAGCCTAACCCAGTCCCGACACTGAAGTTGTGGTCAGTGATTGTCCACAGATTATTACTGGATTTGACTTTACGATTTCAACGTTATTTCAATCCTAAGATCATTTTCAAGTATTGATACTAAAATCTGATCTTGTGAACTAACTGACACACGCTACACACCAAACCATCAGATGGTACTTCAAGTAAGAAAACATGAGAGCATCGCACAGCGTAAAGTACTTAAGTAGAGACAACAAACGTGCGGCAAATGATTTTAGGTTGAAGCTTCTTAAAGGATATCCTAAATGGAATTTTATGTCTTATGGCCGAGTAAATCAAAGGAAACACTTTAAGTTATTTAGACAAGTCGACATACAGCAGTCTATCAATTGGATTTGATATCATAAAAGCATTGCTAAAAGAAGACAAAGAATTTTGTCTGGTAGAATGTATTGGAAAGCATCAGAGAAACTTATTTATTCTTAAGATGCAAAATTGGAAGTTCATTTATTGCTTTGAATATTGAAGGGATAAATGAAGTTTAAGTGAAGTTTAAAGGCTTTAAAGGCCGCTTATGAATGTCAGAGGCAAGGGACAGTGACAATGCTCTATCAAGCAGGACAATGCCCTAGAGACTGACCATTTTTATAGTAAATATCATCAGCTCCCAAGGCCCCTCTCCACGCAAGCTAAGACCAAGGAGGGACAGGCAATGGCTGTTGATGTCTCAGCAGATAGACCTATAGGCTCCTCCATACACCCCATCCTTAGCTCACCAAGATGGTGAGGTTGCAGCGACCAAAATGAACAAACGACTTTTGAGCAAGACTCGAACCCCAGTCTGGCGATCACCAGTCAGGGACGTTACCACATCAACAACCACAACAGTATTTAAATGAATCAGAGGGATCACTTTTCAATAGCTTAACTAAACTATCGTCCATTTCTTTTATCGAGGCAGATTTGCACCGACTCGCAGTGGTGCCCTTCTAGCTCGGAAAAGTTTCCTGATCGCTGATTGGTTAGAATTATCTCGTCCAACCAATCAGCGATCAGGAAACTTTTCCCAGCTAAAAGGGCACTGCTGCGAGTCGGTGCAAATCTGCATCGCTAAAAGAAATTGACTATAGTGTAGGTTGCTATGAAGATAACTAGCAATAGAGTGGAGGAATAGAGAAGTGTTATTTTTTTGTTGTTCCTAATTTATAAAATTACTAGAAAAATCAGAAGAGAGATTTCACTAATAAACATCTGGCGTACGTAAGACCCTAATGGTCAACCTCTAAAGAAGTTGAAATTTGTTCGTATTTAAAGGGAGGAATACAGAAGTGTTATTTTTGTTGTTGTTCCCAATTTATAAAATTACTAGAAAAATCAGAAGAGAAATTTCACTAATAAACATCAATGGTCAACCTCTAAATAAGTTGAAATTTGTTCGTATTCAAAGGACACAGAGTTAGCGTGTCCTTCCATTTTTTTGAATTTGATACAATAAGGCTTAAGAGTCTCTCTATATTTAAATCGATGAAATTCGTTCATATAAACGACTTGAATTAAACGTATTATGCCCATCATTATTGCCATTCTCAATTCATCCAGTCATTGGATTGATGTTTTGAAAGAAATGCATCCATAGGTCATACTCAGTCAATTCATATAGCATTTGGATTATTCTTTTAAAAGGAATATATCTACAGTATAGGTCATGACCAGTAATGAGAGCGAAGGTCAAATGAATAGAGGTCACAAAGTGTGAGTTTCTAGTTCGTGCATTTATTATTATTATTATTATTATTATTATTATTATTATTATTATTATCCAAGCTACAACCCTAGTTGGAAAAGCAATATTCTATAAGCCCAAGGACTCCAATAGGGAAAAATAGCCCAGTGAGGAAAGGAAATAAGGAAATAAATAAAAGATGAGAACAAATTAACAATAAATCATTCTAAAAACAATAACAACGTCAAAACAGATATGTCCTATATAAACTATAAAAAGACTCATGTCAGTCTGTTCAACATAAAAACATTTGCTTCAACGTTGAACTTTTTAAGTTCTCCTGATTCAACTACCTGATTAGGAAGACCATTCCACAAATTGGTCACAGCTGGAATAAAACTTCTAGAGTACTGGGTAGTATTGAGCCTCATGGTGGAGAAGGAGCTGTTTCAATCATAAGACAGAGTAACTATCCTTGTTCTTAGGAGCAAATAACATGCAAAGCTCTTGAAATAACCATATTTATTTGAAAACTTTTATATATACAAATTTACATCTTAATATTTTGCTTTAGTATAACCTGGAAATAACAAAGAAGGTCGAAATCGTTAACATAATCGATATCTAAGAATCAGAGACGTCTTAGGAAACAGGAATGAGAGGATCATCAGAGGTTCTTAATCGAAGGTGATTCCTTCAGCCCTCTGTCTCTCGGCGATGCGAAGGAGTTCGTGGACGTGTTCGGGGAGGGGGTGGGGAGTGGGGAGGAGGTCGCTCTGGGGCTGGAAGCCGGCTTCGTCAGCCACGAAGTCGACGCGGGCGAAGCCGCCGCTCTCCAGGGGGAGGCTGCGAGGTTGAAGAGATGGAGGCGATCAATTATCAAGTTTTAAGAGAAATTCAAGAAGAAATTAGGATAATTTATCTTTTAAATTAGACAGAAATAAGAGGAAAATTACTAATTATTGAGGTTTTA
>NC_090760.1:40253326-40260826 GCF_036898095.1 Palaemon carinicauda | reverse complement strand
ACTGATTGAACAAATATCGAGAGTAATGAATTTCTTGAATAGCTTACCGGGAAAACACTTTTAAGGTTCTGGACATCAGGACATGAAACGACAAATGAAATCGTAATAATACGAATACTCAATGCTAAGGAAATATTTCCTTTTGCCTTGGGAAGGGTGAAGCCAGCTAGACTCGGACCTTTGAGCATTGAGCAATCATCACCAGGGAAGGGGGTTCTCTTGGAAGTGAAAGACTTGCCCAAATAATTTGATTGATTGATTAATTGATTAGGAATTGTTTGTCATCCTGACATCTAAGGTTATTGACGCTGAACCAGATAATTTAAGTAAACAATTTGTCTTTATACCCTACATCCTATATACCACATCATCACTATAATAATGCACCAATGAACTTTCTTTGCATGTCATTTCACACATTGTATTGTCACCAATCACTTCTGAAACAATATAGATTATGTTAACTGATGATGCATTTTAAATCTCCAACCTTAAACTAATATAATTGATGTAGCAAATAATACTATTTTCTCTAAGAGAGCCGGAGCCAAGTAGCCTGTGACAAAAGCTGACCCCAACCACACCGAGCTACGTGGCTCATGATCGAAATCAAAGGAAAACACTGAAATCAACAACTAAACCTTTAAACCTAATTACCTTCGGAATTTTGAACAAAGGCCACTTATTGATGATTAGTGACCCAATAGGTGCTATTTGAAACGATACATTATTAGCCCCTTCATATAAAACGTATGCCACAGTGTGTAATTATGTAGAGAGAGAGAGAGAGAGAGAGAGAGGAGAGAGAGAGAGAGAGAGAGAGGGGGGGGAATTGCTTAAGAAAATGCAAACGAGGGATATTTCCGCGTTATGAATATTAATATGAATAGTCAGTTCTAATATTATTCAAGAAAATTTTATATAGAAATAGGATAGGAAAAATCAAATAAAAAGTTATGATAAAATCTTTTGATGAATTAGTTTCGAAATAATATTAGATTACATTTCTTAAAAGAATAAAATAAGTTCTCTTTCATCTCATTTCTTTGAGTGATAAAGGTAATTTCCCTCCTCCTCACATTTGAACCATCCTAACGATGTGTCTGTTGTTTAACGTCAGCCACCTTTCAGGGCAAGAGGGGCATGATCTCTCCAAGTCAGGTCTGGCCAGGCGACACCGGTTTTGTTGCTGGGTGTATATACAGTATATACATAACTGGGTTAGTAGCTATTTTCAATTATTTATTCTAACCATTTTGTAAGTCTACAAGCCAGGTTAATAGCTCCATGAAACGATGGCCAACTGAAGTACAGTCAAGCACCCTCGTTTGCCTGTTATTAGCAATGTAGGTAGTAGGTAGTAGGTTGGCCAGGGCACCAGTCACCCGTTGAGATACTACCGCTAGAGAACTATGGGGTCTTTTGACTGGCCAAACAGTACTACATTGGATCCTTCTCTCTGGTTACGATTCTTTCCCATTGCCTACACATACAACGAATAGTCTGGCCTATTCTTTACAGATTCTCCTCTGTTCTCATACACCTGAAAATACTGAGATTACCAAGCAATTCTTCTTCACCCAAGGGGTTAACTACTGCACTGTAATTGTTCAGTGGCTACTTTCCTCTTGGTAAGGGTAGAAGAGACTCTTTAACTTTGGTAAGCAGCTCTTCTAGATGAAGGACACTCCAAAATCAAACCATTGTTCTCTGGTCTTGGGTAATGCCATAGCCTCTGTACCATGGTAAGTATTTTTAGATTATATAGGAAACATTTATTTTAATATTGTTACTGTTCTTAGAATATTTAATTTTTCCTTGTTTCCTTTCCTTACTGGGCTATTTTCCTTGTTGGGGCCCCTGCGCTTATAGCATCTTGCTTTTCCAACAAGGGTTGTAGCCTAGCAATTAATAATAATGATAATGATAATAATAATAATAATAATAATAATAATAATAATAATAATAATAATAATAATAGCAATAATAACGATAATAATAACAATGTACTAATATAACATTGGGAGGTGTAAGAAAGTGCTTTTAATTCACGAGTTCATTTCGGTTAGAAAAAAATTGGCCTCATGAACTTTGAGTAGCATAATGGAACATCAGATGTAAATATGGTTTATTTATTAGGTACATTGAATCTCAGTAAGTAATTCTTACTCTTACTGGCTATTTGGAAGCAATTTCTATGTATATACTGGATATATAGAAACAATTGTTTTGCTTACTGGCTATATGCAAACAATGTTTTTGCTTACTGGCTATATGCGAACAATGTTTTTGCTTACTGGCTATATGCAAACAATGTTTTTGCTTACTGGCTACATGCGAACAATGTTTTTGCTTACTGGCTATATGCAAACAATGTTTTTGCTTACTGGCTCTATGCAAACAATGCTTTTGCTTACTGGCTATATGCAAACAATGTTTTTGCTTACTGGCTATATGCAAACAATGTTTTTGCTTACTGGTTATATGCAAACAATGTTTTTGCTTACTGGCTATATGCAAACAATGTTTTTGCTTACTGGCTATATGCAAACAATGTTTTTGCTTAAAGGTTATATAAAGGCATTAAAGGTTTTAAAGGTTTAAATGCCGCTCATGAATGGCAGAGGCTAGGGACAGTGACATTGCCCTAGCGACTGACCATATACGCATATGATCATCGCCCAAGTCCACTCTCCACCCAGGGTAGGACCAGGGAGGACCAGGCAATGGCTGCAGGTAGACCTCTAGGCTCTCTCAAACACAACAGCCTTAGCTCACAAGGATGGTGAGGTTCCAGACGCTAAAGGAACTAACGAGTTTGAACGGATCTCGAGTCCCAGCCCTGCGAGCGTCAGGTAAGGACACTTCCAATAGGCCACCGCAAGCTATTTTTTATTCTTGCTGGCTATTAGGAAGCAATTTTTAATTTTGCTAGCTATTTGAAAGCAATATTATTCTTACTGGCTATTTGGAAGCAATTTATAATATACTGGCTATTCGGAAGCAATTTTTATGCTTACTGGCTATTTGGAAGCAATTTATAATATACTGGCTATTCGGAAGCAATTTTTATGCTTACTGGTTATTTTGAAGCTATGTAAAATATACTGGCTATTTGGAAGCAATTTTTATGCTTACTGGCTATTTGGAAGCAATTTATAATATACTGGCTATTCGGAAGCAATTTTTATGCTTACTGGTTATTTTGAAGCTATGTATAATATACTGGCTATTTGGAAGCAATTTTTATGCTTACTGGCTATTTGGAAGAAATTTATAATATACTGGCTATTTGGAAGCAAATTTATACTTACTGGCTATTTGGAAGCCAATTATGATGTACTGACTATTCAGAAGCAATTTTTATGCTTACTGGCTATTTGGAAGCAATGTATAATATACTGGCTATTCGGAAGCAATTTTTATGCTTACTGGCTATTTGGAAGCAATTTATAATATACTGGCTATTCGGAAGCAATTTTTATGCTTACTGGCTATTTGGAAGAAATTTATAATATACTGGCTATTTGGAAGCAATTTTTATGCTGACTGGCTATTTGGAAGCAATTTATAATATACTGGCTATTTGGAAGCAATTTTTATGCTTACTGGTTATTTTGAAGCAATGTATAATATACTGGTTATTCGGAAGCAATTTTTATGCCTACTGGCTATTTGGAAACGATTTATAATATACTGGCTATTTGGAAGCAATTTATAATATACTGGCTATTTGGAAGCAATCTTTATGCTTACTGGCTATTTGGAAGCAATTTATAATATACTGGCTATTTGGAAGCAATTTATAATATACTGACTATTCGGAAGCAATTTTTATCCTTACTGGCTATTTGGAGGCAATGTATAATATACTGGCTATTTAGAATTAATCTATATACGTATAATAGCAATTGGGAAGTAAATTTATATACGAATACTGACTATTTTGAAACAATTATAAAGCCGATCATTGGAATAATCCTTCACAGTACCTTTAGAGAAGGCAAAAGTCTGCCTAATTCTCCATCTTCGAAATATTTTGCCTTCTTTCTATTTTGAGCCTCTATTACCATCTTTTGTTCTCTTTTGATACCTTAGAATACTTCTTCTTCTTCTTCTTCTTCTTCTTCTTTTTTCTTCTTCTTTTCTTCTTCTTTTTGTTCCTTCTTTTTCTTCTTCTTTTTCTTCTTCTTCTTCTTCTTCTTTTTTTATCCTTCTTTTTTTTCTTCTTCTTCTTATTCTTATTCTTATTCTTATTCTTCTTCTTTTTCTTGGCCTTCAGCTTTCTAGTCAGCCTTCTCCATCTTCCTCTGTTCTTTACATCTAGTTCTCTTAGACCCTTTTCCTTCATTTCAATCAATAATTTATCTTTCCACCTGAACTTTGGCCTTTGGTATTTGATAACTCTAGAGTGGAAAAAAGAAAAAGAAAAATGCAGTAAAATATTACTTAGTCTCAAGAGCCATGATCAGTGCCTCGAGTTTGTCCTCCAGGTTAATGAAAGTCTTCGACCTAAGACTGAGAGGTGGTTGAGAAGGGAAGCTGGATAAAGGCCTCAGGTTAGCTAGGAAAGATATAAATTGCTTGAAAATAAGGGACAGATTAAAAAATTTAAAGGCAAAATTTGTCCCTAGGATTTTAACATTATCAAGGGGAAATAATATATATATATATATATATATATATGTATATATATATGTATATATATATATATATATATACATATATATATATATATATATATATCTGATCCCTAAGGTTTAGCAGTGTTACTTACTAAGCACTTAAAGGTTTAAAGACCGCTCATGAATGGCAGAGGCAAGGGACAGTGACATTGCCCTATCAAGCAGGACAATGCCCTAGAGACTGACCATATATATACATATGATCAGCGCCCAAACCCCCCTCTCCATCTAAGCTAGGGCCAAGGAGGGCCAGGCAATGGCTGCTGATGACTCAGCAGATAGACCTATAGGCTCCTCCAAACTAACCCCCCCCCCCTCGTTAGACTTACAAGGATGGTGAGGTTGCAGCGACCAAAGAAACTAGCGAGTTTGAGCTGGACTCGTATCAAGTGCTGACATTTATTCCCCAGCATTTTAACAAATTAGTGGAACAACATTGCTCGTCCATTACTATGTTTATGCTTATTTACTTCGTCAAACCAAAGCTGGATATGTGCCTCGATATTTGATGGTTTTCTGGAGTAGTATGATGAAAAAGGGTATAATCTATTTCGTAAAGATGAGGTGAGGAATTAATAAAATAGATTAACTACAGGTAATGAATAATTTAAATATCTTGAGAGTAACAAAAGGTTAGCTCCCAGAGAAATTTGAAAATGGAGATATTAAAATACTTCATTTCCAATAAGTGAGAGCATAAATAACTATAGTTTTTTTTTTAATCCAAAATCAAATAATTGTCTTCCAGTCTAGGGTAGTGCCATATCCTCTGTACCATGGTCTTCCAATGCCTTGGGTAAGAGTTCTCTTGCTTGAGGCTACTCTCAGACACACTATTCTATCACGATTCCTTATTTACTTTTCTCACTGGGCTGTATTCCCTTTCGGAGCCGTTTCTTTTATAACATGCTGATTTTCAAACTAGGGTTGTAGCTTAGCTAATAATGATAATAAATCTCTCAAATTTAATGACAGTTTCACATCTTTTAGAAAGTAAATTAAACCAAGAAATATATTTTTGCTTCATTTAACGGTTTATTTCACAACGTAGGACGGTAGGAACAGACAAAAAACAATGATACATAGAGGGAAACAAGGATCGTTGTTTGTACAAAACATGTTTTAAACATCATAAGTATCTGTATGTGTTTCAGTGTCTCAATTTTGATTTATATTTTTGAATTAAGATATGTAAAGGTTTCAGACGACGAAGGAGAAGATTCATTCAACCTTTCCCATCATCAGGTGAAGCTAATGAAGGAACCGAACACGTCCTTTACTTGTGCAAGCCATAGCCAGCGTAGTAAGCGAACGTGTCCTTTTCCTTCGAGAGCATCAGCAACGAAGGACTCAAACACATTCTTTCCTTCTGCAAGCCATAGCCAGCGTAGTAAGCGAACGTGTCCTTTTCCTTCGAGAGCATCAGCAAACGATGGAATCGAACACAGTCCTTATTCCCTTATAGAAGCCACAGCCACAAAGAGAATCGAAACGCGTCTTTCTCATACCAAAGCCACAGCTAACGAAAGAATCGAACACAATCTTCCCATTTCACGACGACGACGGACAATCAATTGAGCTTTACTTGGTGAAGGTGATGCCCTGAGCTCTCTGCTCTTCGGCGATGCGGAGGAGTTCGTAGACGTGTTCGGGGAGGGGGTGGGGGGGTGGGCAGGAGGTCGCTCTGGGGCTGGAAGCCGACTTCGTTAGCTACGAACTCGACGCGGGCGAAGCTGCCGTCTCCACGGGGCAAGCTGGAAGGATTTAAGGGAAAAGAAAACGGGATTAGTTCCAAATAGAAAACGGGATTCTTTTTAGTGAGGCAGATTTGCAACGACTCGCAGAGGGGCTCCTTTTAGCTCGGAAAAGTTTCCTGCTCGCTGATTGGTTGGACAAGATCATTCTAACCAAAGAGATAGCAGGAAACTTTTTCCGAGCTCAAAGGGCACCGCTGCGAGTCAGTGCAAATGCGCCTCATTAAAATGAATTGGGTATAGGATTAACTTCTGTGATTTAATTAGCATACAAAAAAAATGTGGGATTATTAAAGAGATAACTAATAATCTAATACTCTTAAAGAGATATCTAATACTCTAATACTCTTAAAGAGATATCTAATACTCTAATACTTTAAAGAGATAACTAATACTCTAATACTCTGAAAGAGATAACTAATACTCTAATACTCTTAAAGAGATATCTAATACTCTAATACTCTTAAAGAGATATCTAATACTCTAATACTCTTAAAGAGATATCTAATACTCTAATACTCTGAAAGAGATAACTAATACTCTAATACTCTGAAAGTGATATCTAATACTCTAATACTCTGAAAGAGATATCTAATACTCTAATACTCTTAAAGAGATATCTAATACTCTAATACTCTTAATGAGATAACTAATACTCTAATACTCTGAAAGTGATATCTATCTAATACTCTAATACTCTGAAAGAGATATCTAATACTCAAATACTCTGAAAGAGATATCTAATACTCTAATACTCTGAAAGAGATATCTAATACTCAAATACTCTGAAAGAGATATCTAATACTCTAATACTCTTAAAGAGATATCTAATACTCTAATACTCTTAAAGAGATATCTAATACTCTAATACTCATAATGAGACACCCAATACTCTCAAATCTACTTCTTAATACTCACAGGTAGAATCCCTGCATGTTGCTCTGTCCTTCCTGTCCAGGGGCTCCAGCCACCTGGGCCTCGATGCCGTTGTCGGAGGCGAAGGCGTAGTTGAAGTTACCGTCGCCGTTGTCCACCCGCTCGTCCAGGGTGATGGTGGCGAA
>NC_090760.1:40249350-40252826 GCF_036898095.1 Palaemon carinicauda | reverse complement strand
AGAGAGAGTAAATGGTATGATAACGAAAAATGCTTAGCAGAGAGAGAGAGAGAGAGAGAGAGAGAGAGAGAGAGAGAGAGAGAGAGAGGGGGTAAATGTTATGATGATAACGAAAAAATACGCAGAGAGAGAGAGAGAGAGAGAGAGAGAGAGAGGAGAGAGAGAGAGAGAGAGAGAGAGTAAATGTTATGATAACGAAAAAATACGAAGCAGTGTTAGAGAGAGAGAGAGAGAGATGAGAGAGAGAGAGAGATGAGAGAGAGAGAGAGAGAGAGAGAGAGAGAGAGAGAGTAAATGTTATGATGATAACTGAAAAAATGCGTAAGAGAGAGAGAGAGAGATGAGAGAGAGAGGAGAGAGAGAGAGAGAGAGAGAGAGAGAGAGAGGGTAAATGGTATGATGATAACGGAAAAAATGCGTAGCGGAGAGAGAGAGAGAGAGAGAGAGAGAGAGAGAGAGAGAGAGAGAGAGGGAGAGAGATAGTAAATGTTATGATAACGGAAAAATGCGTAGCAGAGAGAGAGAGAGAGAGAGAGAGAGAGAGGAGAGAGAGAGAGAGAGAGAGAGAGAGAGAGAGAGAATTAATGATAAAAAACACATAAGAGTTTAAAAACATCAAAGAACGTAAAGTAACATATAAATAGAAGGGTTTTATCTCACCTGTGAAATAAGGAGCGAAAAAAAGAAAAAAAAAGGAAGAGTAAGACAAGAAAAAAGTAAAAGGAAAAGGAATTAAAAGGAAACGTGGAAAACACATAAAAGAATAAACGTGATCATAGGTGTACATGGTCTTATCCTCGCTAGATGTAAAGCTTTTCTTTGCCTAAATACCTGTTCACTCCACAAATACCTGTTCACTCCACGCATCCATCACGTGATTGTGCCCCAAAGCGAAAGAAGACCCTGGATGACCTTCTGCCGCAAAAACTGGACTCATTATTTAGTCGTTCCAGTCTTCTTCTTCTTCTTCTTCTTCTCCTTCTTCTTCTTCTTCTTGTACTTAATTTGATTTCCTATCGGCGAAGGCTTTGCTTTTACAACAGCTCCTGTCTTCTTCTTCTTTTTGTGTTTGTTGTTGTTGTTGTTGTTGTTGTTGCTGTTCTTCTTTTGGTTCTTGTTCTTGTTCTTGTTCTTCTTCCTCTTCTTGGGTGAAGGCATTGGCTTTACAACAGCTCCTGTCTCCTTCTTCTTTTTGTGTTTGTTGTAGTTGTTGCTGTTGCTGTTCTTCTTCTTCTTCTTCTTCTTCTTCTTCTTCTTCTTGTACTTAATTTGATTTCCTATCGGCGAAGGCATTGCTTTTACAACAGCTCCTGTCTTCTTCTTTTTGTGTTTGTTGTAGTTGTTGCTGTTGCTGTTCTTCTTCTTCTTCTTCTTCTTCTTCTTCTTCTTCTTCTTGTACTTAATTTGATTTCCTATCGGCGAAGGCATTGCTTTTACAACAGCTCCTGTCTCCTTCTTCTTTTTGTGTTTGTTGTCGTTGTTGCTGCTGCCGTTCTTCTTCTTCTTCTTCTTCTTCTTCTTCTTCTTCTTCTTGTACTTAATTTGATTTCCTATCGGCGAAGGCATTACTTTTACAACAGCTAGTGCCCTCCTTCTTCTTTTTGTGTTTGTTTCTGTTGTTGTTGCTGTTCTTATTCTTGTTCTTGTTTTGTTCTTGTTCTTGTTCTTGTTGTTCTTTTAACTGCTACATCTTTTAGTTTATTGGATTTTCCTATCGGCGAAGGCATTGCTTTTACAACAGCTCCTGTCTTCTTCTTCTTTTTGTGTTTGTAGTTGTTGTTGTTGTTGTTCTTCTTGTTCTTGTCCTTCTTTTTAGGTGAACGCCCTGCCTTTACAACAGCTCCACTCTCCTTCTGCTGCATATTCTTCTATTTGATTTGATTTCGTTACGGCGAAGGCATTGCCTTTACAAATGCTCCTGTCTTCTTCTTCTTCTTCTTCTTCTTCTTCTGAAGCGAACGCATTGCCCTTACAACGGCTGCACTCTCCTTCTCCTTCTGTTTGTTCTTGTTATTCTTGTTTTCCTTGTTCTTCTTAGGCGAAAACATTGCCTGTACAACGGATCCAGTCTTCTTCTTCTTCTTCTTCTTCTTCTTCTTCTTAATTTAATTTTCTTTCAGCAAAGGCATTACCTCTACAACGGCTCCAGTCTTCTTCTTCTTCTTCTTCTTCTTCTTCTTCTTCTTCTTCTACTTAATTTGACTTCCTTTCGGCAGGCATTGCCTTTACAATAGCTCCAGTCTTCTTCTTCTTCTTCTTCTTCTTCTTCTTCTTCTTCTTCTACTTAATTGATTTTCTTTCGGCAAAGGCATTACCTCTACAACGGCTCCAGTCTTCTTCTCTTCTTCTTCTTCTTCTTCTTCTTCTTCTTCTTCTTCTTCTTCTTCTTCTACTTAATTTGATTTCCATTCGACAAAGGCATTACCTCTACAATAGCTCCAGTCTTCTTCTTCTTCTTCTTCTTCTTCTTCAATTCATATCCTTCTTCGAAGTCACTACCTTTACAACGGCTCCCCCATTTCATCCCCGCCTTCCATATTTAGCCAAGTTATGAGATCCGAAACAGCGGGTTATTGTTGCTGTTGTTGTTGTTATTGTTGTTTGTCTCACCATACGCCCTTGAGAAACGCTAAGGGTTTGAACTTCATTAACCGAGGATTCAGGATTGATGGACGGCTAATGTTTATTCATAATCTTCCTTAACAATAAACGAGCGAGGCCAACGGATCATTAACTTGATAGTCTTTCCAGCGAAGGATTCCAATATTCCTAATCGGGAAGTTGAATCAGTAGAACTTCAAAAGTTCAAAGTTGGAGCAAATGTTTTTATGTTGACCAGGCTGACATGAGTCTTTTTATAGTTTATATATGACATATTTGTTTTTGACGTTGTTAATGGTTTATATAGGACATATCTGTTTTGACGTTGTTACTGTTTTTAGAATGATTTATTGTTAATTTATTTACATCATTTATTTATTTCCTTATTTCCTTATTTCCTTTCCTCACTGGGCTATTTTTCCCTGTTGGATCCCTTGGGCTTATAGCATCTTGCTTTTCCAACTAGGGTTGTAGCTTGGCTAGTAATAATGATAATAATAATAATAATAATAATAATGATAATGTGAGGAAAAAAGTATAAAAAAGTAAAAAAATTAATAATTCCTTGTAGGTGTCACATTTCCATATCAGACACACAAGTGTTTGCCAAGTGCTCCTTATTTCCTTGCGCTTTCTCTACATTTTATAGGAATATATATTTTGACTTGATTGTAATGTGATACTCTTTAGATATCTAGATATGTGTTTTATTTTCCTAGGGTGGACTTCAACTCTTCCTTCTTCTATCTTGTTTCTTTTCGTTTTATCATTATTTTTTTTTATCTATCCGTTTACTTATTCTTGGTACATGCAGATGTGTACTTATATATACTGTATATATATATATATATATATATATATATATATATATATAT
>NC_090760.1:40244350-40246850 GCF_036898095.1 Palaemon carinicauda | reverse complement strand
TGGACTGGAATCGGATGCATTTGTCGTGTTGTTGTTGTATTTATCTATCTATCTATCTATTTATCTATCTATCTATGTATCTATTTATCTATCTATGTATATATCTTAAAATCCCATTAAACAAATAATGCCTAAGCCATATTTAATACCATGAATAACCGCAAATAATGTCTGAGGCCTTTGTCTTGCAGTGGTCTGGAAACGGATGCATTTGTCTTGTTGTTGTATCTATCTATCTATCTATATGTCTATCTATCTATCTATATATCCATCTATCTATCTATCTATCTATCTATGTATGTATCTTAAAATCCAATAAAACAAATAATGCCTAAGGGAAACGACACAAAGTGACCCTTCAACGCTCACCTCTCTTCTTCTTCTTTTTTTTCTACGTCTTTTTTTCCCTCAGCAGAAGCCAAGGAAAACAGGGTATCATCCAGTGGGTCAAAAGGGGTAAGGGGAGACTGAGGTATATCCGGCCTTTTATTATTCCTCTTTTTTTTTTTTTTTTTTTTTTTTTTTTTTGACTTGTGGAACCTTGACTCCGCACGCGTGGAATCGTCTTCAAATATATATTCCATTTTCACTAGTATATCCTTGTCCTTATTTGCGACTGGGATTTGAATGCTTGTTCATTCTTTCTTTCCATCTTTTGCTTGTTCGTTTCTTTTATTTTATTTTCATTTGTCTCCATCTTTGGAAAATTTCGAATTTTGTTGCAATTGTATAAATAGAATGTAGGCACTTGGGAAAACCCGTATATTAAACGCTGTATCATTCTGTTTGTCTATTCGATTGCCTGATTGTGAGCCACACACACACACTTACACACACAGAAACACAGAAACACACACGTAAATGTGTTTATGTATGTTTAATATGTGTGTATGCATACAAACATGTTTGTGTGTGTGAAAGATAAAAATCATATTAGTTAAAATTGTTTGCAAAGGAACACTGTAAAGGAAAGGAAATACAAAAGGACAAATATGTGAGAAAGCAAAAGTAACTATGGAAAAAACATTAGAAAAAAAAGAAGAACTGCAAACGTAATTGACGAGAAAAATATAAAAGATAAAAAAAACAAGAGGCAAACATACCAAACATAAGAAAGAAAATGTAGATAATCAAAATAAAAAGGATATAAGATATTTGAAATGAATGTTCAAATATTGACTATAAGAAGAAAAAATATTTTGAGAGAGGGTGTATTACACTGTTGAAAAAACCGTAATTCTAATCGAAAATTCTCCGTAAAACTATACTATTATCTATGGTAATTCAGTAAAATACAGACGACCGTGATTTTTACCCTACTTTAGTAGTATCTTTTACGGGTTGGTGACCATAATATAACTCCGTTTATATTAATATATCCGTTTTTAAAACGGTAAATGCCTGGCAGTATTTATTCCAGGATTTGTACCATATATTTACGGCAAATTCTTAAGGTAATCAATTATTAACATCACATGAAAATCATCATTATCAATTAGAGAAATCATAATTAGCACTCTTTAGACGAAGGGTAAATTTATAAACAGCAATATATACAAAAACAATAATAATTTAAGAGACATTACTAAATGAAGGACAAACTAAATATTGAAACAATACCAAACGTAGAAGCAGCTGTAAATTCACAAACAACATGAAATACCAAAATAATGAATATAGAAACAAACACTAAATAAAGGACCAACTCTAAACAACAATATATACAAAACAATAATAATTTAAGAGACATTACTAAATGAAGGACCAACTAAATATTGAAACAATACTAAATGTAGAAGCAGCTGTAAGTGCACAAACAACACAAAATACAAAAATAGTAAATATAGAAACAACACTAAATAAAGGACCAGCACAAAATACAGAAATAATAAATATAGAAACAACACTAAATAAAGGACCAACACAAAATACAGAAATAATGAATATAGAAACAACACTAAATAAAGGACCAACACAAAATACAACAATATTAAATATAAAAACAACACTAAATAAAGGACCAACAGAAAATAAAAAAATAATGAATATAGAAACAACACTAAATAAAGGACCAACACAAAATACAAAAATAATAAATATAGAAACAACACTAAATAAAGGACCAACACAAAATACAAAAATAGTAAATATAGAAACAACACTAAATAAAGGACCAACTCTAAATATAGAAGTAATATCAAATATAAGAACAATAGTAAATGCACAAATATTACAAAATACAGTTCACCCATTCATGAAAGAAGAAACAGCAATAAATTCAGACACATCACTAAATGCACTATAGTCAATTCTTTTTAGCGAGGCAGATTTGCACCGACTCGCAGCGGTGCCCTTTTAGCTCGGAAAATTTTCCTTATCACTGATTGGTTGGACAAGATAATTCTAGTCAATCAGCGATCAGGAAACTTTTCCGAGCTTAAAGGGCACCGCTGCGAGTCGGTGCAAATCTGCCTCGCTAAAAAAAATTGACTATAGCAAC
>NC_090760.1:40239350-40241850 GCF_036898095.1 Palaemon carinicauda | reverse complement strand
TATGATAGGTTTTTTCTCTAATCACCCCAAGCTTTATCATAAGCAACACTTTTCTATGTGAGAAGGCACGTTGATATGAAAAAAAAAATAGAAAATAAAAAAGAGAAAGGAAGGCAATATCAAAATATTAAAATATTAAAATAGAACCAGAGACCTTAGATATGTTGATTAAAAATTCTCATTTAAAAAAAACGTAGACAATATGAGAATATTAAGATATTGGAATAGAATCAAGAGTCCTTAGATAAACTAAAAAAAAAAAATCTCATTTACATAGGTAACCAAACCCACCAGTTCTACTGAAAAATATGAATTTACCTATCTATTTATCTATTTTGGGTGGATAGTGTGCGGTACACCTGGAGCTCTCCATGGACCTATCAAAAGTAAGTCAGGCACTGTACCACGCGGCCTATTTGGCTGATTGTGTGATCTGACTAATAATCCAATTATTATGGAAAAATAATAAGAAAATAATATTATGTTTACTTGCATGCAAATAAATACAGTATAGCCTTTCATAAGTTTAGAAAATTCAAGAGTTGTTTATACTAAGCATGAGCTTACGCATTTCGATATTTTTTTTTTTTTGAGAGACTAAAATTTTTCTAAGCCTAAAATCTCGTCGTGGGAAAGGAATAGATCATCCTGTCATGTCTTACTAGAGTATGTAATATGGCGGGTGTATTTGAAGATTTATCATAATTCAATTTAACTTCAACTTTCGTTTCTATTCGTAGATCATATTCTATTCGAATTGACTGATTCATTTTTGAAGATATCTTATAATTAAACTTAATATAACATCAACTCTCATTTCTATTTCCATTTCAATTTTGACTCCAATTGACTGATTCAATTTTGAAGATATAACATCAACTCTCATTTCTAATTCTATTTCAATCTCTATTCCGTTTGGCTGATTCAATTTAGGTTTACCTCCCTGGTTGTACTTAACAAATGGTCAAAAAGCAAGACGTTTAAGCAAAGAAGATCTTTGACCCTGCTCATTATTTCGTTTTATGTAAATGCGAAGAAAAAGTATATACTTATTCATAAGTAACCATCTGCCATCTAGTGGCAGTCACTTTCACCAAAACCACGTAAATATAGCATCCATCCAGCAATGGACATCCACCATCTTGATTTTCAAAACATTTTGGATGTGTTATCCTCCATCTTGATTTTCAAAACATTTTGAGTACGTTATCTGCCATCTTGATTTTCAAAACATTTTGGATACGTTATCCTCCATCTTAATTTTCAAAACATTTTGAGTACGTTATCTGCCATCTTGATTTTCAAAACATTTTGGATACGTTATCCTCCATCTTGATTTTCAAAACATTTTGAGTACGTTATCTACCATCTTGATTTTCAAAACATTTTGGATACGTTATCCGCCATCTTGATTCGCAAAATATTTTGGATACGTTATCCACTATCTTGGTTTTCTAAACATTTTGAGTACGTTATCTGCCATTTTGATTTGCAAAACATTTTGGATACGTTATCCGCCATCTTGATTTGCAAAACATTTTGGATACGTTATCCGCCATCTTGATTTGCAAAACATTTTGGATACGTTATCCACCATCTTGATTTTCAAAACATTTTGAGTACGTTATCCGCCATCTTGATTTTCAAAACATTTTGGATACGTTATCCCTTAAAATCAAAAGATGCGAAACACTTATTTATCTGAAAATGTATTTAGAAAAACATTTTGGATGCGTTATCTCTCAAAATCAAAATATACGAAACACGTATTTATCTGAAAACATCTTTAGAAAAACATATTGGATGCGTTATCCCTTAAAATCAAAAGGTACAGAACAAAATTCGTCGAAAACGTATTTAGAAAATCATTTTGGATGCGTTATCCCTTAAAATAAAACGATACGAAAGACATATTTACATGAAAACGTATTTAGAAATTTTTTTTGGATGCATTATCTCTTAAAATCAAAAGATACAAAACACGTATTTATATGAAAACGTATTTAGGATAAACATTTTGAATGCGTTATCCCTTAAAATCAAAAGATACCGAAACAACATTTATCTGAAAATGTATTTAGAAAAAAGTTTTGGATGCATTATCCCTTTAAATAAAAAGATACAAAACAAAATTCATCTGAAAACGTATTTAGAAAATTGTTTGGATGCGATATCCCTTAGAACCAAAAGATACGAAACAACATTCACCTGCAAACGTATTTAGGAAAACATTTTGGATGCGTTATCTCTTAAAATTAAAAGTTACGAAACAACATTAACCTGACAATGTATTCAGATAAACCTAGAAGGAAATGTTAGGAGGTCATTGCGTGAGGCTGCTGAGCAGTATGTTAATAATATACAAAACATTCAAGTACAAGAGACTCTCTAATTGCACGTCGAAGTGGAAAGACCAGAAAGGACGAGTCTCCCCTGAAGATGATACTGGCAGACCTTGGGATCGAAGAGGAGCAAAAACAAGAAGAAGAAGAAGCAGCAG
>NC_090760.1:40226850-40234350 GCF_036898095.1 Palaemon carinicauda | reverse complement strand
AGGTTTAAAATAGGGTTCTGGTGGCCAATGTGGTAACGTCCCTGATTGCTGAACGTCAGACTGGGGTTTGAGTCCCTCTCAAACTCTATAGTTCCTTTGATCGCTGCAACCTGACCCTCTTTGTGAGGTAAGGATGGTGGGTTTGGGAGAGCCTATAGGGCTATCTGCTGAGTCATCAGCAGCCATTGCCTGGCCCTCCTTGGTCTAGATTTGGTGGAGAAGGAGCTTGGGCACTGATCATACGTATATATGATCAGTTTCCAGGGCATTGCCCTGCTTGATAAGGCAATGTCGGGACCTTGGCTCTACCATTCATGAGCGGGCTTAAACCTTAAACCTTTAAGGAAATGGAAGGACCTTAACAACAAGGACTCCCAAATATTATAGTGATCAGTATGCTCAGAGACGCCCCTACATAACCTTGAAGGACTGAAAAAGGAAGGAAGGAGTGGTTACTCCAAGATAAGGAGGCCCTTGGAGACCCAGCAAGAGGTCTAGGCAGCCATAGGACCTTGATTTCAAGGTAAAATGACAAGGAAGGACCCGATCTCCTTCGCCTCGACCTTACAAGGTCAGGTATAAGGGGGCCCAGATTGAAGCTGGATATGTGAGTAGAGGAATGTGGGTGTAATTTTACGCATGCGTACATATACGCATTAGAATACGCACACGTGAACATTTTATACGCATCTTCTGTTACGCAGGTTTTTTATATTGGTGTTTAATATGTGGTTTTTATATCTTATATGGTAATTTTATCTTCTAGTTCGAATAGGTTACGCGAGTAATAATTAAGATAATGAAAACGGTATTGTTTATATATATATATATATATATATATTATATATATATATATATATATATATATATATATATATATATATACATATATATATATATATAATATATATATATATATATATATATATATATATATATATATATACATATATATATATATATATGTATATATATCTGTATATGTATATATATATATATATATATATATATATATATATATATATATATATATATACATATATATATATGTATATATATCTGTATATGTATATATATATGTATAGATATATATATATAATATATGTATATATATATATATATATATATATATATATATATATATATACAGTATATGAGTAGAATATAAAAGAAATTCTTACGCTATGGTTTTATATTACTGTCATTCAGTTTTCAAAACGTCGAGAGATACTAATGACTTATATCAATCACTTTTTCAAAAAATATTTTCGAAATCTATTTCCAAGTTTTTTTTTTTTTCGTTTTTTACCATTAAAACATAATAATAATAAGGTTTTCCCTTCTTCCTAAGTTTATTCTAGTAAGATACTTAGAGAGGTTATAATATCAATATCTTTAATGAGTCGAATGATGAACTAAGCCCTAAGAGGAAGACGAAGTCAAAGACTAATCCATGGAATCGAATGAAGTTGCGGACAAGTTTCACAGATTTTTATAGGCCGATGAATCGTGAATTATAACTTGTCCGTAACGAATCAGAAATAATGATACGCTTGATGAAGGCAAAGATAATTCCAAAATGCACATAAAGAAACAGGAAAAAAATGAAGAATATTAAAGAATAATTCACATACACTGGTAAAAAGAAAGAAAAAAAAATTAACCGTCAGTAACTAGAATGATATGATTAAGGATAAAATATAAAAACCACAAATAAAAAAAAATTATAAACTCTTTACAAAATCATCGAATTAAGATGCCAAAGTATGATAAAAACCTACACTGGTAAAAAAAAAAAAAAAAATTAACGGTTAGAAACTAGAATGATATATGAAGGATAAAATACAAAACCATAAATTAAAAATGATAAAAACTTTACAAAATCATCGAATTAAGATGCCAAATTATAATAAAAACCTGACAAAAAGCGTAAACACAATTTACACGTAACATTTAACGCTCAGAACCGACGGACAAAATTACAAATGAAAAATCGAAAAATTATTTTTTTTTTTGTAAAATAATCATCATCATCAGAAGAAGAAAAAGAAGAAAAGACATAAAAGGGGGATGTGAAAAAGAAGAAGAAGAAGAAGAAGAAGAAGGGGGGACGTGAAGAAGAAGAAGAAGAAGAAGAAGAAGAAGAAGAAGAAGACCAAAAAGGGGGACGTGAAGAAGAGAAGTAGAAGAAGAAGAAGAAGAAGAAGAAGGGGGATGTGAAGAAGAAGAAGAAGAAGAAGAAGAAGAAGAAGAAGAAGAAGGGGGGATGTGAAGAAGAAGGAAAAGAAGTAGAAGAACAAGAAGATGAAGGAGAAGGGGGACGTGAAGAAGAAGAAGAAGAAGAAGAAGAAGAAGAAGGGGGATGTGAAGAAGAAGAAAAAGAAGTAGAAGAAGAAGAAGAAGAAGAAGAAGAAGAAGAAGAAGAAGAAGAAGAAGAAGGGGGATGTGAAGAAGAAGAAAAAGAAGTAGAAGAAGAAGAAGAAGAAGAAGAAGAAGAAGAAGAAGGGGGACGTGAAGAAGAAGAAGAAGAAGTAGAAGAAGAAGAAGAAGAAGAAGAAGGGGGACGGGAAGAAGAAGAAGAAGAAGAAGAAGAAGAAGAAGAAGAAGAAGAAGAAGAAGAAGGGGGACGTGAAGAAGAAGAAGAAGAAGAAGAAGGGGGACGGGAAGAAGAAGAAGAAGGGGGACGGGAAGAAGAAGAAGAAGAAGAAGAAGAAGAAGAAGAAGAGGAGGAGGTGTTCGAAACCTCTTCAAGGCCGACGAGGGTGACACAGAGGTCATTGAATTGGCAAAGTATTCGAGTAAAGTCTCATAAAAAGTCCAGATTAGGATTTTATAGTAATATCGTCCTTTTATGCATAAATAGAGTTATCTGCGGGTGTGCTTGTCTTAATATATATATATATATATATATATATACATATATATATAAAAGCATATATACACTATATGCTATATATATATATATATATATGCTTATAAAAAATGTATATATATGTATATCTATCTATCTATCTATCTATCTAAATAATACACACATATATATACATATGGATAGGCATATATATATATATATATATGATTATACATATGTTTATCTATCTATCTATCTATCTATATATACATATGTATAAGCATATATATATATATACATATATATATGTGTGTAATTATATGTATATATATGGTATGTATATATACATATATATGTGTGCTTGCATACTATTTATATGTATATGTATATTATATATGCATATATATGTATATATATACAGTATAGTATATATAGAGGGAGAGAGAGAGAGAGAGAGAGAGAGAGAGAGAGAGAGATCCTATAAGGTCAACATTGCCGGTAATATAAGAGAGAATCGCGACGGTGAATCCAGACTCTAACGACGTTATGTACCCTCTCCAAAGTACTTTCTTTCTACAAGTCTAACCATAAGTTCATTATTGATGTCACATACAGAAAAAAAAAGTAGGATACACCAATGTGTATTAGTACTGTATATCAACAATATACTCGCATACACGAGTCTATAACCTTATTTTTATTAATGTATATAGGATCATTTTGTAATTTTAATATATATGTTAAATTGCTTTTGAAAGTATTCTATATAATGAAAGAATATAAGTAAAAACCTTTCTGTTTGTTGCCCACCCAAAAAAGAAAATAAAATAGAAATGATAGATACGTAAGACCACGAACGTATTAATTTACTAGATAAATGAGTGTCCAAATATGAAGTCTAGTTATAATGCAAGATTGCCAGAAGGTTCAGGGATAATCTTACGCTAAAATGCTGATAGATTACAAACACAATCATCATCATCTCCTCCTACGCCTATCGACGCAAAAGAAGCAAAACAAATAAAAAACAAACGACCACAATAGGATAAAGAAATCATTGAGACAAAACTAAGAAGCCTTTAAAAACGTTTGCAGAAACACCAAAGAACGTCCCGAGTTCCAGGTTATAAGGATGAAAGAGATTAGTGAATAATAAGAAATGGATGACTCTTGAGTTGTCAATCTACGCACATAAGCTGCTGGAAATTGTACCGCACGTGTTTCATACCCGTTCACATTAACTCTCCTGTATTGATAATAGAACAACCTGTTTAAGCTCTCCATCGCATGTTTTAACTCTTGGGTTGTCAATCTAAGACAAAAACCGGATGGAAAATTGTACTGCACGCGTTTCATACATGTTCAATACTATGTAATACTCTTGTTCTTTTCATCTGTCGCTCTCTCCCGCACTGATAGAACAACCTGTGTAAGGTTTGCCATCGTATGTTTTAGATTGTTTGAATATTTTGTGACATTCTTGCTCTCAATGGCTTGTATATATGCTTGCTATCTGTTGAATAAATGTTACTTGCGTTCACCTCGCCTCTCTGTTAGCACCTAGCAATCACCTCCCAGAGAATCAAAGTGTAAAGGAGAAAGCAGTACACAATTTCTCAAAGATCAGAAACAAGAGTTAATGTGGTACGTGTGGTAGGCCAAAGTCAAAATAATTCTCAATCATTACGAACGAGACCCAAGCCAATGCACGTACGAAGGTTAAGGAATACTGTTATTTGGTTATTCAGTAGCAGGGGTTAAAGCCATACACGTACGAGAGCTAAAGAAGGTAAATTTTACTGTTTAGTTGACATTTACACAAGACGTAAAAGCAAGGTTATTGATAAGTTAACATTGAGCCAACACTATCAAGGAGATCAGTAATGATAACACAATAAACAAAGAGGATATATATATATATATATATATATGTATATATATATACATACATATACTGTACATATATATATATATATATATATATTAATATATATATATACATACATATACTGTACATATATATATATATATATATATTATATATATATTATATATATACATACATATATATATATATATATATACATATACATATATATATATATATACATATACATATATATATATTATATATATACTGTATATATATACATATATATATATATATATACATATACATATATATATATATACTGTATATATATACATATATATTATATATATATATATACATATATATATGCATATATATGTATATATATACATATATATATACATGTATATATATATATATATATACTTATATATAACATATACATATATAAGTACATATATATATAATATATATATATATCAACAACAACAACAAAAAATGCAGCCATTTCTAATCAACTGTAGGACAAAGGCCTAGGACATTCCCTTTTCCACGTTTGGGGTTTGGCTATTTTCATCACCATGCTGGCCAGTGTGAATTGGTGATAGTGGGGGACTTAAGTCTGATCACTCACAGCAAACCAACCTAGTATGGATGGCCCTGAGTACTACGGCTTTGCTGATCATGGCACGGATGTTTTGTGTTTCCTCCGAGTTAATATGTTCATTTAAGTATTTTCATCGCAATATATGTTTTTCATAAGATGTGATGACTAGAGAAAATGTAATCAGCAATTATTCCCTTATTTACAGCATCTCTCATGCTGAATGAAGGGAATAACCATAATTTATAGTAAAAAATAGTTTTTACATACGCGTAATAGGCCTATACGTTGTATCACGAACTTACTTTGTGGCCAAGTAAACAGAAGAAGAAGAAGAAAAAACAACAACAACAAATAAGTAAATATTGCAGTATCTGGTAAAAGAAAGTAAGCATAAACTGATTGACTCTTTGTTCCAGTAAATAGAAGGAGTAAAGAACAATGAAAACCAACTTTGCCATACCTGTCAGGGGAGTAATGAAGTCCTGTTCCAGCGTCCTTGTATCAGTTGTAATTACAAGACGTATGACTGAAACCTAATAGGCTGACATGGTAAATCAACTCCTGGACCTTGCTGTTGTCTGGTATTTCTTCAGGATCGTCAGGTCCTTCTGGTTTTCTCCTGCTGGAGGAGGGATGTGGGTAGGACCCTTCCTTAGAGGGACTTGCTTCTCCTGAAGGATATAAATGTAGCACTTTATCGCTTGTAGTGACAATATCTATTCAAGGAGCTTAACGACGATATACACAAAGTTAACTCCGAGTTAGAGAAGTGCCTCTGACGCCATCTGTTGAGTGGTAAAAGAACTGAACGACATGAAATTCGTAAGTTGGATTAAGTGAGCGTATTTATCTTCGGCTTTCAGGATTGGTTTAATTCTCGTGGCCTTTTGTTTTAGTGCCAACTATTCACGACCACTAATTAGATGAAAAAATAATTTCAATGATTAATTATTTAGGTAATTGATAATTAACTTAATTACTTACAGCTGTACTATTCCAGGAGTTGCATTTAACGTTTGGAGAAATGTTACTTAATTGAATTACAAATCATGAAGTATCCGTACATGTTTTTATAATATCCTGCTTTCATTCATATTATTCACGTCAATGACTATTGATGTTAAGATGCTAAATAATTAACCCTGATTCATTCATGTTATTCACTTACAATCATCAAAAGCTAAAACATACCCGAAATATTGCCATCATTATGTTGTCTTGTATTGCAATACTCAAACAAGGATCTAGAGCTATTATGAAACTATTTTATTATAATAATTGGAAAAAGGTTCAGCTAAAACCTCACATACATACGCAATGACGTGCGTATGCAAAAACACATGCATACGTGTGCACGCACTTGACATGGTCGCAACTAAGGTTTGAAAAAAGGCGTAGTTTCATCCCGTATACTTGATGTAAATCAGAAGGTTTTTACCATTATCCACCCATCTTCTATAGATACTACACTACTACTACTACTACTACTACTACTACTACTACTACTACTATTATTATTATTATTATTATTATTATTATTATTATTATTACTATTATTATTATTATTATTATTATTATCATTGAATGAAACGAATATCTTTAGTTTTATGATTAAATTATAATACCTAAGCTTACCTGTCAATCATTTGACTTGACCCCTGAACCAACACTTGTTTTATACGAGGAAATATCTGTATAAATAGACATTATATTGATTGATTTGAATAAACGATTGTCTTACAAATAGCTAATCAATTATTCTGTTTATGTGAATTGAATGATAAAGAGTCAAATCAATGTAATCGATTAAAAGAATAAGTCAATTACTTAAGAATCAATTAAATGAATAAGTCAATTACTTAAGAGTCAATTAAATGCATAAGTCAATTACTTAAGAATCAATTAAATGCATAAGTCAATTACTTAAGAATCAATTAAATGAATAAGTCAATTACTTAAGAATCAATTAAATGAATAAGTCAATTATTTAAGAATCAATTAAATGAATAAGTCAATTACTTAAGAATCAATTAAATGAATAAGTCAATTACTTAAGAATCAATTAAATGAATAAGTCAATTACTTAAGAATCAATTAAAATGCATAAGTCAATTACTTAAGAGTCAATTAAATGAATCAGTCAATTACTTAAGAATCAATTAAATGAAT
>NC_090760.1:40216850-40224350 GCF_036898095.1 Palaemon carinicauda | reverse complement strand
GTGCCCAAGTGTACCCTCAAGCAAGAGAACTAACCCAAGACAGTGGAAGACCATGGTACAGAGGCTATGGCACTACTCAAGACTACCCAGGATTTAACAGTTCGACGCTCTCCTATATTACTTTAATATCTAATAAATACTGAATCTATTCCAGTTACCCCCTGGAAGATGGCACCGTAGTCGAAGTGACCTACACTGCAGACGAGAACGGGTTCCAGGTGCAGTCCCCGCTGCTTCCAGTGGCTCCAGAGTTCCCTCACCCGATTCCAGACTTCGTCCGGGAACAAATCGCCTTCGCAGAGGAGCAGAGACGGTTGAAGGAGCAGAGGGTCCTTGAGGAATCGGTTGTTGTTCAGGAAGAAGTGGTCGAGGTGCAGGAAGAAATATAGAGAGGGAGAATATGAGTTGGGGTTTCTCTTCGTTAGGTTAAGAATAACATTATTATTGTATATTTCTCACTATTTGCCTAAGCTAAATTGCATTGGTGTCTTTAAATATAAGATCTAAGGTGCTCACATCAATAAAAAACACCAAAAATCGTGAAATGATATATTAATATTAATGAGAGCAACTGAGAAACAACACTATTCTCCCAAAATTGGTATTCGAAAGTGGAACTCGTATTACTGATTATAGGATGAAACCTCCCTCAATAAATGAAAAAACAACATTGATATTACCTTAATAGTATCAATTCACTAGAATTAACAGGAAAGCACATCAATATCGCTATGTATGATATTGAAATTTCTGTGTGCATATTAAAAACAATATTGATATTACTTAATATATGATTTCATACACTAACGAAAAATGAGAAACAACATGGACATCTGTATATAGGATTGAAATCCACTCTTGGAACTTAGAAACAACAATATCATAATACATTGGATTAAATTTACAAGTCTGAGCAACAACACATTTATGACAGAGAAATTAAATTTCCTGTAAATACTTAATGAGACCATTACTTCAAAACAACATATTTCTAGCATATTAAGATTCTTACATTTCTAGATCTCGATATACTGATTATTTCTCTCTCTCTCTCTCCTCTCTCTCTCTCTCTCTCTCTCTCTCTCTCTCTTAGAAGGAAAGATCGAGGTAAAAGGAAATTCTGTGTTGAATGTAACCTTCGATTACCTTTCCCAAGTGTATATTCTATTTTCAATTATGTAAGATCTATTCTACTTTAGACATTCGAAGATGAAATAAAACGTCAATAAATTGAAAAGTTTATCTTTCTCCTTTTCTATCTTTAGACAATAGAGAATCTCTTGCCAGTTGCGGAGTCTTCACACAAGAAAACTATGCAGTTATTTGCATATTTCAATTTGTAAGTTTTTATTTGTTTTATTATGAAGTTTTTATTTAGCGCCGAGCTTATGAGCTCTTCAAGTGGAAAAAGTAGGGAGAGGAATTGTAGTTTAATATATTTAGATTTAACTAGCTTTAAATGAAAGCAGTAGTTAGAATTAGTATAATATCGCAGTACTATTTCGTAAAAGTTTTGAAATATAATTTATTTCATATGTTTTTTTTTTAACTATGTTCTAATGCTTACTTTGACCTCATCTTAGCCAAAACTGTTTGAAAAAAAAAAAGGTTCACCTCTCAATAAGGGTTATGGTGGCCGATGTGGTAACGTCCCTGACTGGTGAACGCCAGACTGTGGTTCGAGTCCCGCTCCAACTCGTTAGTTTCTTTGGTCGCTGCAGCCTCACCATCCTAGTGAGCTAATGAAGGGGGGTTTGAGGGGAGCCTATAGTTTCTATCTGCTGAGTCATTTGCAGCCATTGCCTTGCCCAACTTGAGCCTAGCTTGGTTGGAGAGGGGGCTTGGGCGCTGATCATATGTACAGTCTCAAGGGCATTGTCCCTCTCCTCTGCCAGTCATGAGTGGCCTTTAAACCAAATTGAGGCATGAATGTTAAGTAGAAAGAAACGTTAAAAGTAATGGAGCACTGAGAAGACGATATCATGATTTGGCAGATATGTTAACATGTATATGGATTGATTTAGGAAACATGATAATTCTATAAATACGGGGCAAATGCTATTAGTAGCTGGAACTTGGTCATGACATAGATATTTTGTTGATAGTATACTTATCAATCAAATTAGTACTGATTATTAAAACTTATCTTCTGTCTCCTCATATCATCTGCAATCAACAATAATCGACTAGCAAGCAGGTACTCAGTTGAAAGCTTTTGTCAATTAAAGCATAACCTTTATATAATAAAGAGTAATTGTCTGGTTATATATATATATATATATATATATAAAGAGGGGGTACCCCGAGAGGTACACTAGGAAAACACAACCTTCCACAAATTGCCTAAACTACTATGTGGTAGTTAGGAAAGGGGAGGGGGTGGGAAGGGGTTGAATCTGGTTGTGTGTACGTGTGTGTGCATACATATCTGAAGATCTAGCCGTCATTTTGGACGGGTCGCGTGTACTAGTATATATATGTATATATATATATATATACATATATATATATATAATATATATACACAGTACATATTTCAAATGGTTATGCACTTCATTTTTCTATCTTAGTTTGGGGATCAAAAAGCATGATTAGAGAGAGAGAGAGAGAGAGAGAGAGAGAGAGAGAGAGGAGGTTTCACGTTTTATCTGTGCCTGATTCTATCTTTTACGCCCATTGTTATTCAATTTTCTACATTTGTTAGTCAATGAAAGTCAATGTATTTCGATGGTAACTTTAGTTTCTCTGCTTTACATATATACATGCATACTTACATATTTACATACATACATACATACATACATACATACATACATACACAGACAGAGTAACTTTAGCTAATTATTGTATTCTAGATAAGAACAAATGATTAATTTAGACTGGAAAATTTTTTATTTATTTTTTTTTGTTTTTGAGATATTATTTTATCCATTTATAATTTTTATAGCATTTCTTGATTATCTAGGTCACTATTATTATAGATCCATATGTATAATATATATATATATATATATAAGAGTTATAACGAGTATTGTTTGATAAGAGTTTCTCTCTCTCTCTCTCTCTCTCTCTCTCTCTCTCTCTCTCCCCCCAAGAGCCATTTATCATAAGATCTTTATCATGATAACACAAGAACAATGACTCTCTAAAGACAAACACATAAAAAAAAGATTGTTGTAACCTCCAGTGATGAAGATAGGAAATTGATATATATATATATATATAATATTATGTATATACATATACATATACATATAAAATTCTCAGGGTAGTCTTGCAAGCCTACATTAGCATTAGATCCAAGTAAAGATTATTTGGTTGGGAATATCGAACCTAAGAGAGAGAGAGAGAGAGAGAGAGAGAGAGAGAGAGAGAGAGAGAGAGAGAGAATGTCAAACGCCACCTGACCTATTGAAATTTTCACCTCATGGAAAATCCATTGAGCGAAAAGATTTTCTCTATCATTTTCTCAATATCCTATTTAATTTCTCTTTTCGC
Source organism: Palaemon carinicauda (assembly GCF_036898095.1). Classification (NCBI taxonomy): domain Eukaryota; kingdom Metazoa; phylum Arthropoda; class Malacostraca; order Decapoda; family Palaemonidae; genus Palaemon; species Palaemon carinicauda. The sequence goes on along the minus strand of NC_090760.1, from coordinate 40,220,852 downwards.
TTCCAATGATTTGTTTTTTATTATAATAACTAATGTTATTAATACTATATAAATCATTGCTTATTTTCTAAGGTTATGAGATGGGAAATACAGTACATTTGGAGATTAGTAGTTATTCAATTTCTTAACGATTGGTTGCCAAAACCACGATAATATAATCTCCAGATTTGGTGACTATTGCTAAACTGATTCTCATTTATCAATTTTATTAAGATAAATTATGATTCGTTACGTCACTTCATTTAGACGTATTCTATTCCGTTCTTTCTCCTATTCTAAACTAGTGTATATGACCCGTCAAAAATGACGGTTAAGTATTTAGATTGAAAGCATACACCTGCACATGCATATACACGCATTTAATCCTTCCAGCTTCTCCCATTTTCTAATTACCACACCGGCAGTTTGGGTGATTTGCGGGAGATTGTTGCTTCCGAGTGGTTGCTATATATATAATATATATATATATGTGTGTATATATATACATATATATACAGTATATATATACAGTATATATATATATATATATGTATGTATATATATAGATATTATATATATACCTACTTATTACAGTGATCATAGCTTCCATCCCAGATGCTACTATTGTTCCCTCCTCTACGTCAATTAATCGCGTTATGTTGAGGCTTAATGACATGTCTTTGTATTTTGAGTAACTACCACTTACCTTAATTTTTCATATTTATCTCCTCTCCTTATGTAAAAATAATTCTGCGGCTTCAGCCTATGGTATGATGACATTTAATTTTAAATCACACTAGTACATGTATGTAAATTTATATATATGTATATATACATATATATAATATATATATATATATATATGTTTATATATACCTATATACATGTATATATCATATACATTTAGATAACAGATCTCAAACATCGATGATAATAATACATTATTACAACGGAGACTTTAACGCTATTTTAGATAGTGGTCCCTCTAAATTTTGAGTCTTCGATTTAATGCTCTTATAAGTAGTGATCTCTTCAAAAGGCTAATTTTTACATTTCATATTTCAATGCTCTTGAACAGTAATGTCACAAGGGTTTGAAACATTTATTTTCAATGATAATGAAAAATAATGATTCATAATAATTATCGTATTTATATTTAGGAATTCATGCTCCCTTACGTAATAATCTCATTAGATTCATTTTGCATCTCAAATTTCAACGTTTTTCAGACAGTAATCTCACAAGAGATTCCAGCATAGATTACATTATTCCCTGCTACATTAATCTTATATTTCTTGTTTATCCAGTCGACTACCATTAATTGTTTCTCTTATAGATCTTAAAGCTTGAGATTTTGTCATGATAATTTCTTAATAGACTTCAACGCTTCATTAGATAGTTATCTCAGGATATCTGATTTTTTTTTAATCGTTTTTACTTCATCACTCTTGGAAACTGCATATTTTAGGCATTATATTTCAATGCCTCATTTTAGATATATGTTTATAAATGTGTTAACATTTTCAAAACATAACATAATATACTTTTAGTTTTTGTATTTAGATGATATCGTAAGATCTAGACTTAAAAGTTCAAGGAATGAGTAAGTTGAAATTGAATTCATAATCGAAAAAGTATTTTATATTTGGTGAAAAAATAAATGTAAAAAGAAATATTTTCTTTCCAATACTATAAAAGTTACATTGAATATCAAAATAAAAGATTGAATTCTATTAGTTTATGAAAAATTAATATACTATTCGTGAAACCTGAAAAAATTTGAAATTTTCTTTTATAATATTCGGTTGAAAATAACCAACGAAAAATAAAGATATAAAGAAAAATATAATGAAAAAGCAAATTCTAAATGGAAAAATCAATCAATAAAAATACAAGAAAAGAAAATGAAATAATTTTGAAAAACTTAAAAATGAAAATGAAAACAATAATAAAAGAAATATATTTTTAGTATTGCTGAGCAATATCATTGGTAAGGAGAACAAATGGTGGGTTGAAGGTTATGGAGGGATGGGGGTGGGGGGTATAGGATACATGGAGCTTGAATCCCCCCCCCTCCTTCACCTCCTTGCTCTCCCTCCATGAAATTGTGACCCATAAATTGGTGAAAGGAGAAGAAGAAAGATGTTACCTTGCAGAGGACAAGATTTTGACCTAAGCTTTTTCCCATTGGATAGATAGGTAGATAGATAGATAGATAGATAGGTGAATTGATAGATAGAGAGATATAAGTTTAAATATAAGAGAGAGAGAGAGAGAGAGAGAGAGAGAGAGAGAGAGAGAGAATATAAGAAAAATTAAACATCAAGAATTTAAGAAAAAATATATTAAGATACACACACACACATATATATATATATATATGCATATATATACATACATATATATATATATATACATATATAATATATATATATATAGAGAGAGAGAGAGAGAGAGAGAGAGAGAGAGAGAATAAGGAAAACTCGATATAAATAATGTAAGAAAAACTAATATTAAGATAGATAGATAGATAGATTAATTGATAACTGGATACATAGAAGTATGAGGGCAAAAATAAGGTTCACTTCTCCAATGACCTTAGGCCTTCTTACCAGCTCCAAAGACCCATGACAGGTCATGAATGAATTAGGGCCAAAGAGGTAGACGCTTGCCCGAGTAGGAGAGTGAGAGAGAGAGAGAGAGAGAGAGAGAGAGACGCACAAGACAGTTAGGAGAGTAATATATATATATATATATATTAGTATATATATACATATATATATATATATATAACACACATATATATATATATATATATATCTATATATATATATGTATATACATGTATATAATTATATATATATATATGTATATATACAGTATATATATGAATATATAATATATATAATATATATATATATATATATATGTAATATATATATATTCATATAATATATATACATATAATATATATATATATATATACATATAAGGGCTATTTAGCTGAGAAAAGATGTTAAAACGAAATATAGTATTGTCATAACGCCACTAAATTTCTAAATCAGTTCTGTTACTTCAGAAAAAAAAGAATATAAAAAAATGACTTCATAGCTCGTTTAAGATAAACGATTGTTTGAATATATTGTTTTACAAGCATACAAGCAGTTCCAATGTTTATCTATTCCCAGTCTGCTGTTGATCGTTACTCTACAGGATTTTTCTTTATAATATAAGATTCTGTGATATTACCTTTTATTGTGTCCTCACATTGCCTGATATTTGTTGTTCCTTTCATGTCTAGAAATAAACTGCCTACTCGGTTTACTGTTCGAACATTATATATATATATATATATATATATAATATATATTTAATATATTTTTGGAGATCTTTTTACTGTCTACTTTATCCCACTTATCTTGTATTTATAATGAATATATTTATTTATGACAGGTATAAACACTGATCAATACACTTTTAATTGAATGAAAGTTTTACTTACTTTTCAAAAGGTGAAATGAGAATGTTTTCAAGTTGAAATAGGTTTTAGAAACAATTTCATAAAACGTTTTCTTGATTTCTGTAAAGGAAGTTAAACATTTCATGAATAGATATGCCAGTACGAAAGCGCTTGGTCAAAATCTCATTTTTTTTCTCATTCTTCCTTAAGTTTAATGATAAAAATATACATTGTAGGTTTTAGTAATATGTATACACACACATGCATATTATATACATACATATGTATGTATATATATATATATATTTCTATATAATAAAGAGCTGTCTCTCTCTCTCTCTCTCTCTCTCTCTCTCTCTTATATATATATATATATATATATAAATATATATATATATATATATTACACATACATATATATACATATATACATATATATATGTATTTATATATATATACATATATATATATATATATATACATTCGGTCACGCTGAGCTCACCCCGTCCCTCGAGTTAGGGGGAGAGGGATTAGTCATATCCTGGGGAGAGGGGATGCCTGTG
>NC_090760.1:40210482-40216350 GCF_036898095.1 Palaemon carinicauda | reverse complement strand
CAGGACGACATGGCTACCTCACCCAAAAATAGATTTTCGCTTCGCTCAAAATCCGTTATATATATAATATATATATGTATATATATATATATATATATATATCTCTATATATACAGATATATATATATGTATATATCGATAGATATATTCAAATGTTATTCACATACATATTTCGCGAGAGAAAGAAACAGAAATGATACCTTTATCCTTATCAGTTTATGCTAATATCGACGTCACGTAAAGAAATATACGATATTTAAGTGAATTGAAGCATGACGTCCATAAAATATTGCATTTTCATATTCAAGAGGAGAAAGGGAATCATACTTTCAATATTTCTTTTTTTGGTAGAGCTTGATTTACATACAAGCATATATGTATGAGAATAACCTCTTTTCTCTCTCTCTCTCTCTCTCTCTCTCTCTCTCTCTCTCTCTCTCTAGGATTCTATACATGATAATGGTAATTTTAGTTCGTAGAATCGTTTACCATTGGTCTAGTTGTCAGTTTTTAGAATAATATATCGACTCGTAGATCCACTGAGTCAGATACAAGAAGAAGAAGAAGAAGAAGAAGAAGAAGAAGAAGAAGAAGAACAACAACAACAACAACAACACCACCACCAACAACAACAACAAACCTAAAGAAGCCTAAATGAGGAAGAAACGTCTCAATAATTTTTTCTAATGCCTTCTGGTCAGGGTAAGAAAAATGCTTCTAGTATCCAGTTCCCGTCGATCTCTGCATAAATTTGAATATATGCATAAATTATTTCTAATGTATATAAATGTAAAGTTAATTCACCACAAATATTCACTAATAACTTTTTTTTTTTTATAATAGATGTTCCATGAAAACTCACAGATCTACTGAGCCATAAAATAAGAAGAAGAAGAAGAAGAAGAAGAAACCTAACTGAGAAGTAAGGTCCCAACTTCTTTCACTCCTTTTGTGTTCCCACATTCATTCGGGTTAGGGCAAGATAAACGATTTTAGTAGCCCTTCCCATCGGCCACTGCATAGATTTTTAGACATACATTTTGACTAATGTGCTTAAAATATTAGTATAAACTAAAACTGTCCTTGTTTAAAATTTTGTCTAATTATTTGCATAAGAAAATAGACAACATTTCTCACATATATTCCATTACAGCAGTTTTCTTTTAAATTTAGACTAATGTGCATAAAAATAGAACATATTCCACTACAAATATTTAATAAAACTATAATTTCCCAGTTTTTTACCTAATTTGTGTTCGTATATTCATTCAGGCAAGGGCAAGATAAAGGCTTTTAGTAGCCCTTCCCATCGGCCTCTGCATATATTTTAGATGTACATTTTGGCTTATGTGCTCAAAATATTTCACTACTAGTATACACAAAACTCTCCATTTTTTTTTTTAAATGTTGGCTAATGTGCATAATAAAAATGGACATTTATTCACAAATATTCCATAAAAGCTTTTTTTCTTTTAAATTTAGATTAATAAGTACAAAAATAGAACATATTCCACAACAAATATCGACTAAAAACTATAATTTCTTACAACACATACCCCAAGAAAACTCGTTGTTAATTTTCCCTTCCCACGGAAGAAGGAACGCGGATTTCGCCTGCTGTGAATTATGTAGCAGAGAGAGAAATTTCCATCTAGGCAGACTTTCGAACATTAACTTCCATCATTCTCTCCTTTCCTTCTTTATGGTCCTATTGAGGTTGCTGGAGGTCAATGCAATCGAGAGAAGCAAGATCTTGAAGGAGACATAAAATCTCTACTGGTTACTTGTGGCCCCCTTTTTAAAAGTGCAACTTGTTGAGAGAGAGAGAGAGAGAGAGAGAGAGAGAGAGAGAGAGGACTGCAGTCTAAGAATAATTCTAACAACTTTCGTATAGATTTCGCACAATGTTCTCTATTCCAAGAAATAAAATCAATAGAGGAGAGAGAGAGAGAGAGAGAGAGAGAGAGAGAGAGAGAGAGAGAGAGAGAGGACTGCAGTCTAAGAATAATTCTAACAACTTTCGTATAGATTTCGCACAATGTTCTCTATTCCAAGAAATAAATCAATAGAGGAGAGAGAGAGAGAGAGAGAGAGAGAGAGAGATAGAGAGAGAGAGAGAGAGAGAGATAGAGAGAGAGAGAGAGAGAGAGAGAGAGAGAGAGGACTGCAGTCTAAGAATAATTCTAACAACTTTCGTATAGATTTCGCACAATGTTCTCTATTCCAAGAAATAAATCAACAGAAGAGAGAGAGAGAGAGAGAAGAGAGAGAGAGAGAGAGAGAGAGGACTGCAGTCTAAGAATAATTCTAACAACTTTCGTATAGATTTCGCACAATGTTCTCTATTCCAAGAAATAAATCAATAGAAGGAGAGAGAGAGAGAGAGAGAGAGAGAGAGAGAGAGAGAGAGAGGACTGCAGTCTAAGAATAATTCTAACAACTTTCGTATAGATTTCGCACAATGTTCTCTCTTCCAAGAAATGAATCAACAGAAGAGAGAGAGAGAGAGAGAGAGAGAGAGAGAGAGAGAGAGAGAGAGAGAGAAAGAGGACTGCAGTCTAAGAATAATTCTAACAACTTTCGTATAGATTTCGCACAATGTTCTCTATTCCAAGAAATAAATCAATAGAGGAGAGAGAGAGAGAGAGAGAGAGAGAGAGAGAGAGACGTGTATGCATCCAGATCTCTCTAGGCCAATGAGAGGCCAAGGTGCATTAGAAATCGCAACCAATCAGAAGACATGCTTCGCTTGTCGAAGAGACGGTGTGTGCTTTTAGAACCTCGCACCTGATCGAGAACTGAATTAGCTTTTCCTCGTAGTGGTGTCAGAGGGAGAGGGGAGGGAGGGAGAGAGGTAGGAGGAGGTACCGGAGAAGGGACAATGATCAGGGCGGAGAGGTCAAAAGAGGTTATTTTATCCAGACGTTCCCTTTTCTCAGCCCAGAGTCTCTTATGAGTATAAAAGAAGCAACTTTCAAGAGATGCCATCATTCAAGTCCCTCTTCTCCTTCGTCTAAGAGCAACAACCATCATGAAGGCTGTGAGTATTAGGAAAGAATAAGTGACATCCAAGTTGGTGATGTTAGGCAAAAATCAATTTGGACTCTGTTTATATCACGTATTAAGAGTAAATATTACACTTGTGTAAATAGAGTGATTTTTACATGTCTAATATACCCTGCGTAGAATGCTAATATTCAATTAGTGCAGGTTGAATTATTTTTTTTATCATTGTTTAGAATAATTTGAAAACAATATGTAGAAGTTCATAGTAAAAAGTGAATTTTTAGATATTAACTTATTAGATACTATGTAGTTCATTTATCATTATTATTATTATTATTATTATTACTTGCTAAACTACAACCCTAGTTGGAAAAGCGGGATGCTATAAGCCCAAGGGCTCCAACAGGGAAAATAGCCCAGTAAGGAAAGGGAAATAAAGAAAAACTGCACGAGAAGTTTAAGAACAATAATAACATCAGAATTTACTTACTTACTTGCTAAGCTACAATCCTAGTTGATAAAGCGGGATGCTATAAGCCCAAGGGCTCCACAAAGAAAATAGCCCAGTAAGAAAGGAAATAAGGAAAAACTACACGAGAAGTTTAAGAACAATAATAACATTAGAACAAATCTTTCATATATAAACTATATCTAGTATATCCAGAATAGGACGATAACGTTAAACTTGCGCAGATATAATTATTTTCTCATTATTTGGAATAATTTGAAAATATTTGTAAGTTTAAAATAAAAGGAATTTTAGAGCCATTAACTAATTAGATATCTTGAAGGTCCTTTTAGTACTTTTAGAGGGAACAGAAAGATAATTTTTAGTCACTTAGACCATCTATTCTCATTCAAGTATTTGTATTGTAGCATTAAATTACAAAATTTATATTAATAAAAATAATGATACTGCACATTAGATATTAAACTATAAGAGAGATTACTCGAGTGCCATATGTGGATGAGATCATGATGAGGGGTAGAGGGAGATAGTTTGGGCATGCTCTTCGCACTCCCCAAGAGAGATTAGTTCAGCAAACTTTCAACTGGGCTCCGCAAGGCACTAGAAGAGTTGGATGACCCAGGCCTACATGTCTGAGGACTATGAAGCGTGAAGTATTGATTTAAAAGCTCATGATAGAGATGACTGGTGAAGTCTAACCGAGGCCCTTTGCTTCAATAGGCATATGTGGAGAGGATAAAGATGAGGAGGTATAGCCACGGACCCCTTGTGGTCGGGGAGGGGGGGGGGGTGGGGGGCGGCGGTTGAGAACCTTCGATTTAAACAATGAATGTGAAAAAAAATAGTTATCATTAAAAACACATTTAAGGCTCCAGTCAACACCGATTTATCATAATAGTTTATATATGTTGTAGCCATTCTTAGAATATATTACTTTAGTTGTTCATTACCTTTCTTGAAGGTTATTTATTTCTTTATTTCCCTTCATCACTAAGATATTTTCCCTATTGGAGCCCTTGGGCTTATAGCATCTGCTTTTTCAAGATGGGTTGTAGCATAGCTAGTATAATAATAATAATAATAATAATAATAATAATAATAATAATAATAATAATAATAAACCTTTTCGATCCCTAGGGCATTGTCCTCCTCGATAGAGCAATGTCACTGTCCCTTTCCTCTGCCATTTATGCGCGCCCTTTAAACCTTCGATCTCTCCTTTCCAGATCTTCGCATCCTCCTTGGCCTTCGCCGCCCTCTTCGCCACCTGCGTCTCCGGAGCCCCCCAACAGCCGACGCCACGCCCTATCGCCATCATCAGAGACGATCGCTTCCAGCCCCAGGACGGTGCCTACTCCTTCGACTTGGAGACCGAAAACGGCATCATCCAGTCCGAGGCTGGAAGTCCAGGCTCACAGGGACAGACCAACGTCCAGGGATCTTTCCGGTGAGATAACTGGAATCCAGATGTTGGAATTTCATTTTATTTTATTTTATTTTCTTCTGTTTGGTTTTCCTTACAGAGACACGCATATACTGTACCTGCTTCCATACAAGCACACGCACACACACATACACACACACACACACACATATATATATATATATATATACATATATATGTCTAATTCTATTCACATACATATACGCACATACATACACACACACACACATATATATATATATATATATCTGTGTGTGTGCGTCTAAATCTCATCATACACACAGATATATATATATATATATATATAAATATATATATATATATAAATATATATATATATGTATATATATATTATATATATATACATACATACATATATATGCCATAGGTCTAATGCCCATCCTCTTCTTCACTTCTTATTCTTATGATCCACAGTTAGTAAGCTTTCTAGCTAATCTATTATGAAAGGATTTAATTAAAATGCTTATAATTATTTGCTCAGAACTATACTTGTTTAAGTAACTTGGATTTTGATGTTAGTAATAATTCTCACACATATCTAATTATATTTTCAAATTTTGTGAAAAAAATCAATATTGTTCTACCTGTAATATATCACTATATTACCAGATTCTACCTGGTCCCAGCTTTGGTAAAAAACAGGTCTTATATGCTCTTTTAAAATTGAACCTTTTATTATGATTTTTTTCCTCTTAACTCATTATTTTATTAGTTCATTAATTCTCTTTTTGTTTATTTATTTCCTTGTTTCTTTATTCCCTTTCTTCACTGGGCTATTTTTACTTTTTAGAGCCATCCTTTTAACCTTTCATTCTAACTTTTCCCTATAATTCGTTATTTTAATTGTTCATTACTTCGCTTGTAGTTTATTTCCTTGTTTCCTTTCCTCACTGGGATATTTTTTCCTTGTTGGAGCCCCTGGGATTTT
>NC_090760.1:40187982-40205482 GCF_036898095.1 Palaemon carinicauda | reverse complement strand
TTGACTTTGATAGCCGAATGGATAAGTTGACCTTGATAGCCGAATGGATAAGTTAATTTTCATAGCCGAATGGATAAGTTGACTTTGATAGCCGAATGGATAAGCTGATTTTGATAGCCGAATGGATAAGTAGATCTTGATAGCCGAATGGATAAGTTAATTTTCATAGCCGAATGGATAAGTTGATTTTGATAGCCGAATGGATAAATTAATTTTGATAGCCAAATGGATAAGTAGATCTTGATAGCCGAATGGATAAGTTAATTTTGATAGCCGAATGGATAACTTGATTTTGATAGCCGATTGGATAAGTTGACTTTGATAGCCGAATGGATAAATTGACTTTGATAGCCTAATGGATAAGTTGATTTTGATAGTCAAATGGATAAATTGACTTTGATAGCCGAATGGATAAGTTAATTTTGATAGCCGAATGGATAACTTGATTTTGATAGCCGATTGGATAAGTTGACTTTGATAGCCGAATGGATAAATTGACTTTGATAGCCTAATGGATAAGTTGACTTTGATAGCCGATTGGATAAGTTAACTTTGATAGCCGAATGGATAAGTTAATTTTGATAGCCGAATGGATAAGTTAACTTTGATAGCCGAATGGATAAGTTAATTTTGATAGCCGAATGGATAAGTTAATTTTGATAGCCGAATGGATAAGTTGACTCTGATATCCGAATGGATAAATTAATTTTGATAGCCGAATGGATAAGTTGATTTTGATAGCCGAATGGATAACTTGATTTTGATAGCCAAATGGATAAATTGATTTTGATAGCCTATTAGATAAGTTGACTTTGATAGCCGAATGGATAAGTTAATTTTGATAGCCGAATGGATAAATTGACTTTGATAGCCAAATGGATAACTTGATTTTGATAGCCTATTAGATAAGTTGACTTTGATAGCCGAATGGATAAGTTAATTTTGATAGCCGAATGCATAAATTGACTTTGATAGCCGAATGGATAAGTTAATTTTGATAGCCGAATGGATAAATTGACTTTGATAGCCAAATGGATAACTTGATTTTGATAGCCTATTAGATAAGTTGACTTTGATAGCCGAATGGATAAGTTAATTTTGATAGCCGAATTCATAAATTGACTTTAATAGCCGAATGGATAAGTTAATTTTGATAGCCGAATGGATAAATTGACTTTGATAGCCAAATGGATAAATTGATTTTGATAGCCTATTAGATAAGTTGACTTTGATAGCCGAATGGATAAGTTAATTTTGATAGCCGAATGCATAAATTGACTTTGATAGCCGAATGGATAAGTTAATTTTGATAGCCGAATGGATAAATTGACTTTGATAGCCGAATGGATAAATTGACTTTGATAGCCGAATGGATAAGTCGATTTTGATAGCCGAATGGATAAATTGATTTTGATAGCCGAATGGATAAATTGACTCTGAGAGCCGAATGGATAAGTGGATTTTGATAGCCGAATGGATAAATTAAGTTTGATGGCCGAATGGATAAGTTAATTTTGATAGCCGAATGGATAAGTTTATTTTGATAGTCAAATGGATAAATTGACTTTGATAGCCGAATGGATAAGTTAATTTTGATAGCCGAATGGATAACTTGATTTTGATAGCCGATTGGATAAGTTGACTTTGATAGCCGATTGGATAAATTGACTTTGATAGCCGAATGGATAAGTTGATTTTGATAGTCAAATGGATAAATTGACTTTGATAGCCGAATGGATAAGTTAATTTTGATAGCCGAATGGATAACTTGATTTTGATAGCCGATTGGATAAGTTGACTTTGATAGCCGAATGGATAAATTGACTTTGATAGCCGAATGGATAAGTTGATTTTGATAGCCGAATGGGTAAGATAATTTTGATAGCCAAATGGATAAATGGACTTTGATAGCCGAATGGATAAGTTGATTTTCCGGTTCTGTATCGATTCTGAGGAATAGGTTCGAATGTTGACCCGGGTAGGAGAATGTGTCATACATGATTGCACTAGGAGGTAATTTTTTCAACATTATGCAATATTGGTTAGTAGGTATATTTGAAATTATGAGAGTTAAGTGTGTTTGTGGCAATATATACATACATACATACATACACACACACACACACATATATATATATATACATATATATATATATACATATATATATATATATATATATATTTATGTACTGTATATATATTTATATATATATATATATATATGTATATATATATATATATATATATTTATATATATATGCATATATATATATATATATATATACATATATATATGCATATATATATGTACTGTATATATATATATATATATATGTATATATATAAATATATATATATATATATATATATATATTTATGTATATATATATATGTATATATATATATATATATATATATGTATATATAGAGTATATATATTTATATTATATACCAATGACCCCAACCCTTCAAAAATGACACCTAAGTATTTAGATAGACATGCAAACACCTGCACACGCATACACACATAGATTTAACCCTTCCCAACCCTCCACCTTCCTTAACTATAACCCCCCTCTCCAGGGTATGACGAATCTCTCTCCCCCCCTACCCGAGGGAGGGGAAGAGACAGAGTACAGTAGTTACGCACACACATATATATATATATATATATATATATATGTATATATATATATATATATATATATATATATATATATATATATATTCAGACAGTTTCTCTTCATCATATAGGGGAGATGTATATACATATAGATAATTAAACGATGTATATAATTCCATTGTTCTTACTGAAATCTAAAAACGGTTTACATGGAAACTGAAAAAAAAATATATTGAGTTATCATTTGCAATACAATAAACACAAAGACCCAGAATTTGAGCAGAAAAATATAATAAAATATCCATCAGTCTTCTACGTTACGAAGTTGGGGTTAATAAAAAGCTTTGCGAAAGAAACAAAAAGGAAAGCAAGATATATTGATATTACTAAAATCATGGGGAATGAATTGATCAATTGATTATAGGTAATGAAACTAAAAAACGATATAGATATGGCTTGACTTTATGAAAGTAGAAAAAAATATAAACAAATAACTGATTTTGTGATGTATGTGAGTGGAAAATTATATCAGCAGATCTCTTGTAAATGATAATTCAAGGATTGGTGGAAACAAATCTTTATATAAAATAGAGATTATATTGATTTATCCCGAAAGTCGTAGGAAAGGTTGAAATAATAAAGTAAGAAAAGATATTCTAGTATTTTTTTTTTGAAAGTTAGTAAAAATATATGTAAATCAGGTAAGGACATAAGTTCGCCATCTGAAATTCAGATATCGATAATAAATGTTTTAATATGAATAAAAAACTGTTGAATTGAAAAGTAGAAAAAGATAGTTCATCTCGCGACAGTTTAAAATCACGAAAAAAAAATCCCAGAAAATAAAAATAAAATCACTGGTTAGCTGAAAACTTAAACTAATATAACTGAAAAATGTATAATTGAGAAGTTAAGAAATTTATTAGTTCATCTCACGAAAGTTTATAAATTTCGAAAGAACAGAAAAAACCCCACTGATTATCTGAAAATCAAAAGCCAAATATAAATGATAAATGTTTAATTGAGAACCAGAGAAAGATATTTTTTCTTTATTTCATGAAAGTTAAGAAATCCCGAAAAAAATAGAAAACAGAAAAAAAATCACAGATTATCTAAAAATCAAAATCCACATATAAATGATTAATGCCTAGTTTAGAATTAGAGAAAGATATTTTCCCATTTTTTCCATTTCACGAAAGTTAACAAATCCTTAAAAAAAACAGAAAATAGAGAAAAATCATAGATTATTCGGAAATAAAAATTCACATATATGCCCTTCCACCATACCGTAAAAAAAAAGAAAAAAAAATTCACAGATTATCTGAAAAATAAAAAGTCATACACAAGACCGCTCCTTTTTTGGAACCAACTCAACAACCCTCTCCTGGGACAACTTTAGAAGGCATAACTTGAAGTCCCCTTCGTGGAACAACTTTACAAGGCATAACTGGAAGTCCACCCTCTGTCGTCTGGGAAAGCCAGGTTCCTAAGTGAAGATTTCTGCTAAGAGAAATGGCCTTGTATTCTTGTTTTTTCAAGGTGACCCGGGGTCTCCATCCGGGAACACGATGAAGAAGCCTCTAAATGACCCGAGGAGGTGGTCCTGCTGTTGCTTATTGCGAAGTTAGATGGGAAAGGTTGATTTTATACGTATTTACCTGTAGTTGAATACATGCAGAAGATGCGGTCAGAAATTTTCATTATTTAACGGACTCTTGGGTAACTCCAACATAGGCTACATAAAAAAATCTCTCTCTCTCTCTCTCTCTCTCTCTCTCTCTCTCTCTCTCTCTCTCTCTCTCTCTCTCTCTCTCTCTCTCTCTCTCTTGTTTTACACTAAAGAAAATATATAATCCTGTATAATTAAAGATATAAACACTATTTGCGTATTAGTGTAAAACTCAAATGTGCAGATCTATTAATTTCTTCAGTTAGTACAGACATAGATGTATTAAAGATATTTGATAACTATTTCATATATATTGATATACACAGATTATTATTATTATTATCGTTATTATTATTATTATTATTATTATTATTATTATTATTATTATCATTATTATTATTATTATTATTATTATTATTATTATTATTATTATTATTATTATTATTAATTAATTAATTGCTAAGCTACAACCCTAGTTGGAATAGCAGGATGCTATAAGCCCAGGGGCCCCAATAGGGCAAATAGCCCAGTGAAGAAACAAGGACAAATAAAATATTTTAAGAACAGTAACAACATCAAAATAAATATTTCATATATAAACTTTAGATAATTTAATAAAACAAGAGGAAGAGAAATTAGATAGAATGATGTGCCCGAGTGTACCGTCAAGGGGAGGTTTATTTCATACATGTTTACCTGTAGGTTTATACATACAGCAGATTATCTAACGAACTCTTATGTACACTCAACATGGAACATGCAAAAAAAAAAAATGTATAGTTCTATCAATTTCTTCAGTTAGTACAAACATAGATGTATTAAAGGCAGTGTATAACTATTTCGTATATATTAATATACACAGATGGAACTGTTTATTTTATACATAGTTACCTGTAGATGTATACATATAAAAGACGAGATAAGAAATTTTCATTATCTAACGGACTCTCATGTTAGAAAAAAAAAACAATAATTTTAATCGTAAATTCTCCGTAAAGATAGGCTGTTCCCGACCACATTTCAATAAAATACAGGCGACCGTAATTTGACCTTACTTTGTTGTTATCTTTTACGGATTGGTGTCCGTAATATCACTCCTTTACGTCAATATATCCTGGAATAAAGTTGCCAGACATTCACCGTTTTACCAATGCAAATTTTTAACAGTGTAGGCTACATGCAATAGAAATGTATAGCTTTATTAATTTCTTCAGTTAGTACAGACATAGATGTATTAAAGACAGTTGATAACTCTCTCGTATACATTGATATACACAGATGGAAATGTTTATTTTATACATGGGTACCTGTCGATTTATACATTCGCAAGAAGAGATAAGAGATTCCATTGTCTAACGGGCTCTGAGGTAACTCAAACATGGCTACATGCAAAAGAAATGTACAGTTCTCTTCATTTCTTCAGTTAGTACAGTCACTGATGTATTATAGACAGTGGATAACTATTTTGTATATATTAATATACATAGATGGAAATGTTTATTTCATACATGTTTACCTGTATATTCATACATACAGAAGACGAAATAGGACATTTTCAATTTACGGACATATTCGTACACTCAGCCGTATATATGTATACATATGTATGTATATATAATATATATATATATATATATATATATATATATATATGTAAATATATGTATATATATATATATATATATATATATATATATATATTGTGGAGGATTTATTTTTGCTTTATTTTATTTTTGTTTTTGCCAAATCCTGAAGAGAGAGAGAGAGAGAGAGAGAGAGAGAGAGAGAGAGAGAGAGAGAGAGAGAGAGAGAGAGAGAGAGAGAGAGAGAGATTGTGTTAGCGAGCGAAAGTAGTTAGGTTAACGATCGTTTGTGGTGAGAAAGACTGTTGGTATAAATGAGATTGTTTGTTTACATGTTTTAGTTAGGTTACGACAGTGGTGAATGTTTCGGAGCGAATGCTTTTTTATTTGACTGCAGCATAAGGCAGTTGTGTGAGAGCTGGATTATATATATATTTTTTCGACCAGCGTGGAAGTGTTTTTTGATTTTCAAAGTAAGTACAGTTTTGTTTATCTTTGCTTGTCGTGATTGTGAATGATAGGAACAATTTATTATTTATCTTTGATTATAGTGCGATAGTTCAGTTAGCTAGAAGTGTTCGTAAGTGTTTTTCTTTTTTATTTTGGCAGGCTGCGATTCCTCCTTTGGAGTGACCGAATTTTGAAAGTGGATTTATTGTTGATGACCTGGCCTGTATTAAGATTTTGTTTGTACCGCTCATTTGACTGCTCAACTGTTGACGACCTGGCCTGTGTATTTGGATTGAGGATGATGATGATGATGATGATGATGATGATACTGGCACCTGTGACTCAAGGAGTTGAGGCCGATATGGCATAGAGAGAGAGACTCCTGTTTACCATATAGTGGTAGTTGCCTTGAAAAGACAGTTCGGCTTGTGTGTGGCGTCAGTGCTGGTGTCGCAATATTTATAAACATATATTTTGAGTTGGTGTGCGGTTTAGATTTAAGTTTGTTAGGGTTTTTTGCGTTTATTTGGATGGGGTTTATGGTATATATAGTGTAAAGTTTTTGATGCTGGTGATTCTAGTTTAAAGTGTTAAGTTTTGATTAGTTTAAAGTTTTTTGGATGGTTTGGTTTGATTTATTATAGTTTGTAAGAAATATATAGTTTTAAGGTTATGTTTTGTTTTGTTTGTCCTTTTGTCCAAGAGTCCAGTTGATAAAGTAAGGGGAAAGTATGTGTTGAGGAGACCATTGTCAGTAGGTGTGATTCAGGGTGTGGGGCTTGTTTTTACATCCCGCCACATTATTTTGGCGCCCGAACAGGGACTGCTGAGGTGGGATAGAAGCTGGACTGTTGGACGAAGGACGGAATTAGGTTAAGAATTTAGGATTAAGGTTGATGAAAAATGGAAGAGCAGAACAAGTTACTGAAGGAGGAATTGCGGCTGAGTAAGGAGCGTGAGGAGAGGTTGCTAATAGAGAATGAGAGGTTGAACTGGGAGAATGCGGCGATGCAGAAGGAGCTTAGGGAGTTAAAGGGGACAGTAGAGAGAGTGGAAGAATGTGTTGAGATGAGGATGCGAGAGAATGAAGAACGAATGGAGAAACGAATGGAAGATATGATGGGGCAAGTCATGGGGATGATGAAAACTATAATGGGTGAAGGTGCAGTCGGAGGAGTGTCCTCAGCTTCGGGTAATGGGTTGGTAGTGAAAGAGAAGGTTAAGGTAGGTGATAATGGGAAGGGAAGTGATAGTGATAGTAGTAATAGTGATGGTGATATTGAAGATAAGGGAATTAGGCATAGTAAGGATGAACAGAAAGGGGAGAGGAAAGATGAAAGGAAAGGTAAAAGTGATGTGAAGAAAGAGAAGAAAAAGTATCAGGCTGATAGCAAGGACGATCGTGAATGGGTGAAAGTGGTAAGTAAGAAAAAGGGTAAGAAGGGAATGGTTAAGGATAGGAATTTAAGTGTGGAAGTGGATTCATTATATTCGAATGAGGAAGAAGGTAACAAGGGAGTAGACAGTGATGATAGCAGTGAGAATGAACGTGATGTGTGTAAGACTGTGTTTATGAGAGAGGTACCTCGGTGTGAAAGGTTCAATGAGCATAGCATTAGGGATGTAAATGATTTTTTCAAGGAGTATGAGAGGTATTGTCAGGATAAGTATGGTGATAGTAAAAGAGTTTGGGCTAGGGAGTTAGGAGAATATTTGACTGGGTATTTGTTGACGATGTATGGAGTGATAATGAGTGTAGGGGACGTTGATTATGAAAGTGTGAAAACGAGAATAATTGAGCAGGTAAAACGTATGAAAGGGAGTGTTAAGTATAAGCGTAAAAATGATTTTGATGAGGCAAGGATGAATGCAGGAGAAGCTATATCAATGTACGTATGTAGGTTGGAAACTTTAGCTAGGAAGAAGTATGGGGATGAAGGTATAAATGAGAATAAGGAGTTAATGAGGAAGTTTTTGGCAACAGTACCTGAGAATGTGTGTGAATTTATTAATTTGAAACGCAAAGAGAAAATGAGGTGGACGCAAGAGAGATTGACATGGGATGATATACTAGAGATAGTTGAGGATTATGAGTTAGATAGGTGCATGAAAGAAAGTAAATCTGTGAGTGTAAGAACTGGAATGGAAGAAAGTGTAATAGAATTTGGTAGTTATAAGGACGCAATTTTGAGAGGACCAATGAGGGTAGCTGATAATGTAGTAGATAGGAGTGTTAGGGCGAGTAATGTGGGAATACCTGTAAGGACAAATGAAGGGTTTAGGCAAGGGAATCAGGTTTGGAGGGATAGGAGTGCTAGTGCGCCGCAAGATAGGTCAGGTAGTTGTATCCGTGAAGAGAAGTGTTATAGATGTGGGAAAGTAGGACATAAGAAGAATGAATGTAGATGGGCTCTTGGTGCTTGTTTTGGATGTGGTGAGGTAGGGCATAGAATTAGCGAGTGCACGAAAGAGAAAGGGGTAAAATGTTATCGGTGTGGTATGACAGGGCACATAGCGAGTGGATGTCGGAGTAATCGTACAAATGTGATTTGCGGTAATTGTGGTAAGGATGGTCATTATGCTAGAATGTGCAAGGAGCCACGGGGTAAGTGTACTGAATGTGGTGCAGATGGGCATGTAGCTAGGGTATGTAGGAAGAAGGGAGTAAATCAGCCAGGATGTTCGGGAAACTAGAGTGTGAGAGGGTTCAACTGGGTGAGTCCTCCTGTGTGTGTGGAAGGAATAGGATCAATGTTTGTGAGAATGGGATGAATAATTGGTTAGAAACGAGCAAGTATGAATCTAGTATGCATGAAAAGTTAGGGCTGGAAAATAAACAATTAGTGTTGGTTGAATATAGGAAAAAGAGGCGTTTGAAAGTTTTAAGTGAGGAGAAAGTGCAAGGGAAATTTATAGGTATAGGTAAGAATACGAATAAGTATGACAAGGGTGTAAATGTACAAGTGAGTGTGGAAGATAAATGTATTAATACAGATGAAACGTGGCTGAGTATGAATGATACTTATAGTGTGTGTGGCTTTTCGTTGGATTATGTAAAAGAAAAAATGAATAGCGCAAGAATGAGAGACAGGAGAATGATTAGTAGTATGAATGAATCTTTTGCTAAAGTTGAGAATGTTTTTGATGAAATGGATGAACTGTTTACAGAGATGAGTGTAATTATAGGGCCAGATGAGAACGAGGTAGATATGATTGTACATGATATATTAGATGATAGGGATTTAGATAGGAATAGTGTTAATGTAGCTAATGATTGTGATAAGGAAGAAGTGAATGAGAGAGTATATGGAGGCCCAGTTACTCGGAGTAGAGGTCCCGTTCCCGACTGCGACTGGGTTATGAAAAAAATAATGTAAGTGTTGTGTGAGAAGGATTTGGCAAAGTAAGGGGGGAGGAATGTGGAGGATTTATTTTTGCTTTATTTTATTTTTGTTTTTGCCAAATCCTGAGAGAGAGAGAGAGAGAGAGAGAGAGAGAGAGAGAGAGAGAGAGAGAGAGAGAGAGAGAGAGAGAGAGAGAGATTGTGTTAGCGAGCGAAAGTAGTTAGGTTAACGATCGTTTGTGGTGAGAAAGACTGTTGGTATAAATGAGATTGTTTGTTTACATGTTTTAGTTAGGTTACGACAGTGGTGAATGTTTCGGAGCGAATGCTTTTTTATTTGACTGCAGCATAAGGCAGTTGTGTGAGAGCTGGATTATATATATATTTTTTCGACCAGCGTGGAAGTGTTTTTTGATTTTCAAAGTAAGTACAGTTTTGTTTATCTTTGCTTGTCGTGATTGTGAATGATAGGAACAATTTATTATTTATCTTTGATTATAGTGCGATAGTTCAGTTAGCTAGAAGTGTTCGTAAGTGTTTTTCTTTTTTATTTTGGCAGGCTGCGATTCCTCCTTTGGAGTGACCGAATTTTGAAAGTGGATTTATTGTTGATGACCTGGCCTGTATTAAGATTTTGTTTGTACCGCTCATTTGACTGCTCAACTGTTGACGACCTGGCCTGTGTATTTGGATTGAGGATGATGATGATGATGATGATGATGATGATACTGGCACCTGTGACTCAAGGAGTTGAGGCCGATATGGCATAGAGAGAGAGACTCCTGTTTACCATATAGTGGTAGTTGCCTTGAAAAGACAGTTCGGCTTGTGTGTGGCGTCAGTGCTGGTGTCGCAATATTTATAAACATATATTTTGAGTTGGTGTGCGGTTTAGATTTAAGTTTGTTAGGGTTTTTTTGCGTTTATTTGGATGGGGTTTATGGTATATATAGTGTAAAGTTTTTGATGCTGGTGATTCTAGTTTAAAGTGTTAAGTTTTGATTAGTTTAAAGTTTTTTGGATGGTTTGGTTTGATTTATTATAGTTTGTAAGAAATATATAGTTTTAAGGTCATGTTTTTGTTTTGTTTTTGTCCTTTTGTCCAAGAGTCCCGCTGCTGATAACGTAAGGGGAAAGGTTGTATTGAGGAGACATTGGTCTGTTTAGAGTGATTCAAGGGTGTGGGGGTTGTTTTTTGCAACATCCCGCCACAATATGTCTATATATGTATACATATATGTATATATATGTATATAATTTTATTTATTTCTTTTGTTAGTAAAGATATAGATGCACTAAAGGCAATGGATTAATTTCTCGTATTTATTTCTATACACAGGTGCCTAAAGATGTTTAAAAGCTAATATATTCATACACAATGTCTTAAATACAGAAACACAAAATTGAAGTTCTTCTTTACTCACACATGCACGCTATTAGTAACTGTAAAACAAAATATTTTTTTCTTCTTAATTTTCTTTGCAAACAAGAAAATGCTTCTGCAAAACAATAGATTTTTTTCTTCTTAATGTTCTTATACAAACAAGAAAATGCTTCTAAAAAAAGATACTTTTTTCTTCTTAATTTTCTTACACAAACAAGAAAATGCTTCTACAAAAAAAATTTTCTTCTTAATTTTCTTATACAAACAAGAAAATACGTCTACAAAACAAAATATTGTTTTTTATTCTTAATTTTCATATACAAACAAGAAAATGCTTTTACAAAATTTTTTTTTATTCTTAATTTTCTTATACAAACAAGAAAATGCTTCTGCAAAACAAAATATTTTTTTTATTCTTAATTTTCTTACACAACAAGAAAATGCTTCTGCAAAACAAAATATTTTTTCCTTCTTAATTATTTTTAGCTAAACAGAAAATGCTTCCAACATAAAAAGTTCTCTTTATACTCAAGACAAATCTACAGATGAAATTAATCTTTCCTAATCAAATACAAAAGACCGTCACGAAGTTACGTAACATATTTTTTTTTTTTTTTAATTTACAACTTTTTTTTTTTTTTTTTTTTTTTTTTTTTTTTTTTTTTAGATGACTCATGTAATCCAATCCCACGCAGCGACCGGTTTCAAGAGAATTTTCATAGCCAAGCGAATCCCGTCTTTTCTTCCTCCTTAGCATTTTTTTATTTAATCTCTGATCTCCCATTCATTAAAGGCCACCACCACCGTCCACTGGCCGCCTCAAGGCCAACTTAACTGCAAGTAACCGTCAAGTAACTGTCAAGTAACAGTTGGGTAACTGTCCTGTAATCGAAGCTATTCTACTTACACTTTTCAAACCGTTCTTGTCTCTGATTGGTCGATGGCGCCGGTGGACTCTCCACCAATCCCCACTCAGCTTTCCAAGGTCAACTGCCATCGAGACGATATCCCACCGGGTTACGTGATTTAATCCTATCCCTTGGGGGGATAGGGGGCATGAGGGAGGGGTAGGATAGGTTTGGATAGGTATGAAGGAGGGTAGGTCAGGTGATAGCCCGGTGGGCACGGCAGCAGTAGCCAGGTAGGATATCTTAAAAAAAATACCCAGACTTTTCTCATGGCCGGTTCTGTTTTAGTTGTCAAGGGGAAGGCGGATTACCTCATCATCATCATCATCATCATCATTATTATTATTATTATTATTATTATTATTATTATTATTATTATTATAAGCTACGCTACAACCCTAGTTAGAAAAGCAAACTGCTATAAGCCCAATGGCTCCAACAGGGAAAAATAGCCCAGTGAGGAAAGAAAATAAGGAAATACAAGAGAAGTAATGAACAATTAACATAAAATATTAACAAAAACTTTAGCAACATTAAAATAGATTTTCGATATATAAATTATAAAAAAACTTCTAAAAACACAAGAAGAAGAGAAATGAGATTGAATAGTGTGCCCGAGTGTATCCTCAAGCAAGAGTACTCTACTCCAAGACAGCGGAAGACCATGATACAGAGGCTATGACACTACAAACTGTTCAAAAACTAGTGATGTGATCTGTCAGGATAGTTACTAGAGGAAGGATAGAACAAGGCCCAAAAGAGCTTTTCCCTATCCCTAAAATCCTAAAGTGGTCCCCTTTTTTTTATTACAAATTGCAATTCAGATTCCTTTTATTATTATTATTATCATTATTATTATTATTATTATTATTGTTATTATTATTATTATTATTATTATTATTATTATTATCATTATTATTATTACTAGCCAAGCTACAACCCTAGTTGGAAAAGCAAGATGCAATAAGCCCAAGGGCTCCAATAGGGAAAAATAGCCCAGTGAGGAACGGAAATAAGGAAATAAATAAATGATGAGAACAAATTAACAATAAATCATTCTAAAAACAGTAACAACGTCAAAATAGATATATCATATATGAACTATTAACAACGTCAAAAACAGATATGTCATATATAAACTATAAAAAGACTCAGGTCAGCCTGGTCAACATAAAGACATTTGACTGGCAAACTACAGTCCATTTCTTTTAGCGAGTCATATTTGCACCGACTCGCAGCGGTGCCCTTTTAGCTCGGAAAAGTTTCCTGATCGCTGATTGGTTGGACAAGATAATTCTAACCAATCAGCGACCAGGAAACTTTCCCGAGCTAAAAGGGCACCGTTGCGAGTCGGTGCAAATCTGCCTCGCTAAAACAAATGGACTATAGTTGCACCGAAGAAAATGGGTTTGAAGAGTATTTTCATCAATCAAAATATCAATGTGTCATTCATTTAAAATATCAAAATTTTAATTATATTCCTTATTATTATTATTATTATTATTATTATTATTATTATTATTATTATTATTATTATTATTATTATTTGCTAAACTACAACCCTAGTTGGAAAAGCAAGATGCTATAAGCCCCGGGGCTCCAACAGGGAAAATAGCTCAGTGAGGAAAGGAAAAAAGGAAAAATAAAATATTTTAAGAAGAGCAAAAATATTAAGATAAATATCACTTTATAAACTATAAAAACTTTAACAAAACAAGAGGAAGAGAACAAGATATAAGATAGAACAGTGTGCCCGAGTGTACCCTCAAGCATGGGAACTCTAACCCAAGAGAGTGGAAGACCATGGTACAGAGGTTATGGCACCACCCAAGATTAGAAAAAAATCTAATCTGCTACCCTTACAAAGAGAAAAGTGGCCACTGAACAATTACAGTGCAGTAAGAAGAATTGTTTCAGATGAACAAAACTGCAGTCGATTAAATAATTACGTAACCTAGGCAATGGACGCTAGTGTACGCGTGCCGTCAAAATGACGGTATTATAATAGGTCAAGACGGATAATATGACCTCTAGGACGTTAAATACAGATCTGGTGTATGCCAACTGTATCCCCTTTGTATTCAAATTGCAATTGAAATTCATAGGATTGGGAAACTATAGTCAATATTTTTTTAATGAGGCGCATTTGTGCTGACTCGTCATGGTGGCCTTTTAGCTTGGAAAAGTTTCCCAACTACTGATTGGTTGGACGAAATAACTCGAACCAATCAGCTAATAGGACACTTTTCCGAGCTAAAGGGGCACCCCCTGCGAGGTCAGTGCTATAAGATTAACAAACTATAGTAAATTTATTTATTTTTTCTTTTTTTTTTTTAATGAGGTACATTTGCACCAACTCGCAAGGGATGCCCTTTTAGCACGGGAAAAGTTTCTCAACCGCTGATTGGCTGGACGAAATAATTCTAACCAATCAGCAAGTAGAAAACTTTTCCGAGCTAAAGGGGCACCCCTGCGAGTCTGTGCAATTGCGACTCAATAGAAAATATTGAATATAGTTGCACAGACGAGAATTTCAAAGAGAAACCGAGTAAACCCACCCCCTCCCCCCCAAAAAAAAAAAACCGGTTTAAAACCTTCCCCTTTCCTTTATGCATAAACCACCCTATCCCGAGACCCCGAAGCTAAACCTCAAATAACCCTTTATTCACCTTCCCTTGTTTTTTTTTTTCTTCTTGTTTGATTTCGTTGGTTCCTCAACCCACGCTCGCCGTGTAGGTCCCTTCACTCTCTCTCTCTCTCTCTCTCTCTCTCTCATCTCTCTCCTCTCTCTCTCTCTCTTCTCTCTCTCATCTCTCTCTCTCTCTCTCTTTGCATGTTTTGTCTCGACTAATGTAATGCTGTCTTCTTCTTCTTCTTCTTCTCTCTCTCTGTTGTCTCTCATATGCTTCTGTCTCGAATAATGAAATGCTGTCTCTTTCTTCTTCTTCCTTTTTCTTCTTCTATTAATCTTCTCTTTAAATCTTTTATTCGCTTCTTAGTTTTCCTCTACATTGCTGTCTCATTCGTTATGTAATTCTTTAAGGTTTACTAAACGTAATACTTTCTCTTTTTAGCAATTTTTTTTTTTATATCTGTACAACTTCTTTTTCCTTGTATTTAAGAAAATTCTATATTATTTTTGCAACAGTAAAAATAATACTTTTCAATTTTCTCTTTCTTAAATAACTGAACATTTCACGAGAACTGATTCCACAAGATATCCTATTAAAGTAGAAATCAGATTTTGACTCTAGACAGCGAAAATGATCAAACCTCCTTTCCCGCTAGAAATTCTGTAGTCATGAGAGTCTACAACACCTGAAATATAAGGTGTTCAATGGCTGTTTTTCGTCGAAATACTAGCTATCTAATCCCACCCCTCAACACTAACGCTAGCGGTCCACTCCCTACTTCCCGTCAAAAAAGGTTGGATGCTCACTTATCGTTTCCCGTAAAAAGATGTTAATATCCAGCGACCCTTTCCCCGCCATTACATGTTAGCTTCCCACTAGTTATTTACCGCCAAAAATACTAGCCATCCACTCGCTGTTTCTCGCCAAAATTTAATACAGAAAAATAACAGAGAAAGGAAACAATAATTTGGAAAACAGTAGATTATTAAATGAAATACAAAACAACCTATGAGGAATTGTTTCCATGCTTGAATAAGTGTCGTAAACCAATGAACTTTAGGTTCGGAGTCCTGTTCGAATCATCTGTTCAATCAACCGAAGCTCTAAGAATTATGGCCTGCAGGAAATGGCTGTCGCCTTAACGAAGCATTCGAACAGGCAATCTGAATACTAATGAGTTCTCATAATCTGTGGAATACCTAACCATCTCTCTCTCTCTCTCTCTCTCTCTCTCTCTCTCTCTCTCTCTCTCTCTCTCCTCTCTCTCTCTCTCTTTCTGTCTCTTAGTAGGCAATCCACGTTTAACGTTATATATAGAATTGGTTGTCTTAGCTTTTAAAGTTTTAAAGGTTTAAAGGTCGCTAATGAATAGTAGAGACAAGGGACAGTGACAATGCCTTAGAGACTGAGTTTATATATATATATATATATATATATATATATATATATATATATATGTATGTATGTATATATATATATATATATATATATATATATATATATTATATATATATATATATATATATATGTATATATTATATATGATCAGTGACAAGCCTCCTCTCCACACAAATTAGAACCAGGGAGGGCCAGGCAATGGCTGCTGATGACTCAACAACCAGACTTATAGGCTCCCCCAAACCCAAACAGCCTTAGCTCACAAGGATGGTGAGGTTGCAGACACCACAAGAAACTATCGAGCCTGAGCCATGCTCGAACCCCAGTCCTACAGATCACCAGACAGGGGCGTTTCCAATAGGCTACCACAGCTTTATACTATAAACAATACAGGGTTTGGGTAAGTGGGTGGGCCTGCAGCTGCATCCTAGGATATGACTTTCAGATGACCAAAGTTTCTAAGAGAAGAAAAAAAGTTTAAAGGTTTAAAGGCCACTCATGAATGGCAGAAGCAAGGGACAGTGACACTGCCCTATCGAGCAGGACAATGCCCTAGAGACTAACTAATACGTATGATTAGGGCCCAAGCCCCATCTCCACCCAAGCTAGGACCAAGGAGGTCCAGGCAATGGCTGCTGATGACTCAGCAGATAGACCTATAGGCTCCCCCAAAACCCCCCATTCCTTAGCTCACAAGGATGGTGAGGTTGCAGTGACCAAAGAAACTAACGAGTTTGAGCGGGACTCGAACCCCAGTCTGGCGTTCTACAGTCAGGGACGTTACCACAACGGCCCAACACAGTAAGGGATATGCAAATAATAAATAAATCAATAATAAATAAGGAATAAATCTCTCTTATTCTTCCTCCTCACTTACTCCTTCTCCTCCACTTCCTCATCTAATTCCTCCTCTTCCATTTCTTACTCCTCGTCCTTTCCTCCTTATTTTCTTCTATAACTTATTCTGTTTGAGTTTTATCTTCTTCCCCATTCTTTATAAATTCTATTAATCTCCACTTTTCATATCTCCTTTCTCCTAATATTCCTTATTTCATCTATATTTTATTCTTTTTTAGTTTCCTCTTTCTATTCATTCTTCATAATTATTGTTATCCTCCACTTTCCTTTCCTCTTTACTGCTTTTATTCCTCATTCCATCTCCTAATTCTTATGTTTTTTTTAGTTTCTTCTTTCTATTCATTCTTCCTATTAATCTCCACTATCCATATCTCCTCTTATCATCATCATCACCTTCTTCTTCTTCTCTTCTTCTTCTTCAAGTCCCCCTACTTCTTCTTCTTCTTCTTCTTCTTCACGTCCCCTCTTCTTCTCCTTCTTCTTCTTCTTCTTCTTCTTCTTCTTCACGTCCCTCTTCTTCTCCTTCTTCTTCTCTTCTTCTTCTTCATCCGTCTAGACACCCACATGAAAAATAGCATGCTCTCTCTCTCTCTCTCTCTCTCTCTCTCTCTCTCTCTCTCTCTCTCTCTCTCTCTCTCCTTCTTCTTAGTC
>NC_090760.1:40184716-40187482 GCF_036898095.1 Palaemon carinicauda | reverse complement strand
CCCCTCACTCTGCTATTCATCATTTCTCCCACATATCAGATACCCAGCCATCAGGTTTCCCTTTCTGCTATGCAGAGCCTACAAGATAACAACCTTTTGGACGTGATTGATACCAAACTGAACTCAGCATCAGTATTACAGTTTATTGTTTACCTCAACCATGACGTCTTCCACTCTCTGCATCCTCTCTGTTCTTGACAGGTGTTTGTCCATGCGTAAGTTGGCCTATGGGAATAATATGAGGGGTGAGTTATCTTGCCACACAGATTGGAGTATCCCTTTTTTAAGATTAGATAGTACTGGTGAAATATGTGTATGCATAGATATACAGTATATAGGCAATATACAAACTATATGTATGTATATCAGTTCATATGATTTAATTTATTAGTTAAAAAATGAAAGGATGACCATAAAATTGATTGATGTTTGCATACACATTATGTATGTATGTATGTATATATATAATATATATATATATATATATATATATATATATATATATATATAATATATATATATATATATATATAGAGCATATATATAAATATATATATATATATATATATATATATATATATATATATATATATATATATATATATATATATATATATGTATGTATATGGGCTAATTGTTTATCCTGTTCAAGATAAGGAAGCGGAATTTAAATTTGATATTAAAGAAATTATCTTAAAAAGTTAGTTCCCTTTCTTGTTCACTTGATTAAATTATTTACAGTATTGGATATTCATGAGCACCTGTTGCTTAGATACAATCAGATATCGAAGAAGGGACAGACGTTCGAGTGACTGCAATAAATTTCTATCTTGATTAAAAATTGCATTTGATTCACAGACAAATTGAAATATTACGCCATAAATATTACAAATGATAACATTATATGGAATACTCAGTTATGGAATTACCACTAACTTCATAAAAAACAAATGGAATATGACGCCATTGTTAATAAAAATAATATCATTATATGAGAATACTCAGATATGGCATTGCCGCTAACTTTATCAAAAACAAATAAAATATTACCCCCATTGATGATAAAAATAATATCCTTATATGGGAATACTCAGATATGGAATTTCCGCTAAATCTATTAAAAAACAAATGAAATATTACGCCATTGATAATAGAAATAATATCATTATATGGGAATACTTAGATATGGCATTACCGCTAATTTTATGAAAAAAAAAAACAATAAAATTTTACGCCATTGATAATAAAAATAATATCCTTATATGGGAATATTCAGATGTGGAATTTCCGCTAAATTTATTAAAAACAAATAAAGTATTACGCCATTGATAATAAAAAATAACATTATATGGGAATACTCAGATATGGCATTACCGCTAACTTTATAAGAAACAAATAAAATATTACGCCATTGATAGTAAAAATAATATCCTTATATGGGAATATTCAGATATGGAATTACCGCTAACTTTATTTTTTAAAAATGAAATATTACGCTATTGATAATAAAAGTATCATCATAAGGAAATACTGTGATATAGAATTACCGCTAACTTCCTTATAATAGAATACCCATATGCTAAAAAGATATATTCTCGTAAAAAAGATACGCGCCAAATTTAAGCAAGTGAAAACAGTCAACTGAAGACGTTAACTTTGACAATGAGTCTTTATGTCTTTATACAATTTCAGTGTGGTTAAATACATGCGAGAGGTTTGGGTACAGGAGGATAAATCCTCGTATTTAAACTACAGTAGTATTTAAAAGGAATTGGATGTTCAAGTGACTTAAGATGTTTCACTAGGTGTACATGTAACAGCAGATGTTCAAAACTTGAAAGACATTCATATTAGGTTGTATCAAATCTGTTCCAGTGATGAAATCTGTCGATAATTTCCAAGGCTTAGTTCAGATTTTCGAAATATAGCAATATGTGTATCCTTTGACTTAAACATTGTGATATCAGGTCAATTTGTATAATTTATATGAATAGTTTATCGTGCCAGTTGATAACCTTTTTAATGATGCCCCAATTTTACGGAGAAAACTATTGAATTGTAATATAAACAACATCAACAACAAAAACAACAAAAACATCAAATGGAGCCATTTCTAGCCCAGTGCAGGACAAAGGGCTCAGGACGGATTGCCAGTTTTCATCACCACGCTAGTCAGTGAGCATTGGTGATGGTGGTAGACATTTTTATGATAGGTCACAGCAAACCAACCTAGTATGGGTAGCGTTGACCAGTACAGCTTTGCTGGTCATGGTGATACACAAACCATTTCACCACGATAAGTTATCCTCACACAGAAAGGGTAATATAAACAGCATTAATAATAATAATAATAATAATAATAATAATAATAATAATAATAATAATAATAATAATAACTTGAAATGTTGTGTCCCAACCACTCAAATTAATAAATGCCAAAGTTTACTCCACATGACTCACCTGAAACACGAGTTGTTCTTTCACGGTGATTGTACCGACAAATATATCTTCCTGTTGGACGTAGGCTGACCTGCTTGTAAGAAGTTCGGGAGTCACTCGTCGCCCGTTGATGAACAATTTACCTGTAAGAGGTCGTTACCATTTTAAGGACAGAGGATTATCATATACTGAAAGTAATTTCAGTGAAAGTTCTTATCTTCAAAATTAGAGATGATTCTAAAAATCAGAAAACATTTAAGAAAGAATGTTTTTTTTCCAAGGGGAATGTTTAAAATAATCAGGAATAAATTTCGTGACCACAGGCTT
>NC_090760.1:40162216-40174716 GCF_036898095.1 Palaemon carinicauda | reverse complement strand
GGCTACTTACAATCAATAGATGACAATGATTATGGAGGTATGAATGAGTATATGGAATTATTATTATTATTATCATTATTATTATTATTATTATTATTATTATTATTATTATTATTATTATTATTATTATTATTATTATTATTATCATAGTCTACAACCCGAGTTGGAAAAGCAGGATGCTATAAGCCCAGGGCTCCAACAAGGAAAATAGCCCGGTAAGGAAAAGAAACAAGGACAAATACAATATTTTAAAAACAGTAACATAAAACTCAAAATCTCCTATATAAACTATAAAAACTTTAACAAAACAAGAGGAAGAAAAATAATGTGAGATAGAATAGTGTGCCCGAGTGTACCCTCAAACAAGAGAACTCTAACCCAAGACAGTGGAAGATCATGGTACAGTCTATGGCACTACCTAAGACTAGAGAACAATGGTTTGATTTTGGAGTGACCTTCTCCTAGAGTAGCTGCTTACCACAGCTAAAAAGTCTTTTCTACCCTTAACAAGAAGAAAGTGGCCAATTGACATTATAGTGCAGTAGTTAACTCCTTGGGCGAAGAAGAATTGTTTGGTAATCTCAGTGTTGTCAGGTGTATGAGGACAGAGGAGAATATGTAAAGAATAGGCCAGACTACTCGGTGTGAGTGTAGGGAAAGGGAAAATGAAGCGTAACTAGAAAGTAGTATCTCAACGGGTGGCTGGTGCCCAGGGCAACCTAGTACCTGAGCGCTTTGCAATTCAGTGAAAAATGAAAGCAGGGATCACAATGAAATAAGAAGTCTAGCAACTGCGTACACCCAGGGTCGAAGGGACGCTAAGAACACTTACAGTAAGTAATGTCTACATGGCACCACTTAACCCCTCCTGAGATAAACAGTACATAATCATAATGTCATCCAAATGCGGCTAGATAGTCGAACATTGTTTCACAAACCTTCCAAGGTGTTGGGAACGTGTGCTCCGAATCTCCCTTTCATTGATTATTTTGACATAGAACAGAGATGACTATATAATAAATGCTTTCACACCTTCGCTCTATGGAGTAGCCACTGTATTTAGCACCTCTAAACCTTTGGGTTTGGTTTACAGGCTTTCCTGGTTTAAGGTTGCAGTCATGCACGCTTCACTTTCATCTCTTATTTACTTTATCATTAGAAATTATATTTACTTGTTCTTGTGGTCATTTAATCTTAATAACATGTCCAAATGTTCAGGTTTGTTCATTACTATTAAGAGTAATAGATAAAACTAAAGTTTAATTTTTCTTATTTTTATCATATTAACTTGTTCTATTCTGTGAAGTGTTCTGTTTATGTTTATCATAGTTTTGTTACATAAAGATCCATAGTCGTTATGAATTTGCAGCGAGAATCCTAGTAATGAGAATTTCATAATATAATTTTCTTGCTTTACATTAGTTTATTCACAGAAGTTGAGTCATAAAGCTTAGGATAAGATATTAACTATCATTTGAACAATATCCTTATGTTTGAATGACTTTAGACAACCCAGGATCTTTATGTTATAAAAGAATGGCAAAATCATTTTTTTTTTTTTTTTTTTTTTTTTTTTTTGCTTTTTGCAATGACATTCTGTTTTGGACCGTAGTAAGACAATTTCACGTGGCAATTTTCCACGAGTTGTTTATCTATGAGAAACAATTAATACTTCTTGGTCCTTTTGTTAATACCCTCTACTACCTACAGCAGCAACATTTACCGCATATTCTCCTGGCACATATTTTTGTCTCCTTTCAGCTAAGACACCTAGAAAAGCACAGCTCTGAGGCTAGTTTATTTTTTTTTATTCTTAACAGCTGTGGTTGATATATTTACTGAGTCTTAATCAACTGACGTCTATCAACACATTTTTGTTTAGAAATTCCCCAACTCGGGATTCTATTCTGTTGAAAATTTACAGTTACTTTGAAGGTTATTATTTGCTTCATAAAAATATGCTTATATCAAGAGCAACAAAAACGATAATAACAAACATAATCATAATAACAACGGTAGTATATCTTAAGCAAATTCTTATTCAAATGTTTGATGTTACGAAGTACTATAGTCAATTCTTTTTAGTGAGGCAGATTTGCACCGACTCGCAAGGGTGCCATTTTAGCTCGGAAAAGTTTCCTGATAGCTGATTGGTTAGACAAGATCATTCTAACCAATCAGCGGTTTGGAAACTTTTCCGAGCTAAAAGGGCACCGCTGCGAGTCGGTGCAAATCTGCCTCGCTAAAAAAATTTAGTATAGTGGTATATAATGTCATGTTAAGCAGATTACTTTGCCAAGAATACTCGTTGAAAAGCTAGATAAAACTTTTGACAAAAATTCCCTATATGTTTATGTTACTTGTGGGAGTCATAAGGACATTACTTATGGGGATTTCAGAAACAAAAAGGTCTTCCAGAAACATAGAAATATATTTGTATTTACATGTGCACCTACACATACACAACAATATGTAAGGGTAGGGGTAGAAGAGACTCTTTAGCTATGGGAAGCAGCTCTTCTAGGAGAAGGATACTCCAAAATCAAACCATAGTTCTTTATAGTCTTGGGTAGTGCCATTTCCCTGTGCGTCTTGATTCTGATGTGTAGTGGATTCGATAGTAAAGGGTATTCATTGGTATATCTTGTTGAAATACTACCGAATAGTCTGACCTATTCTTTACATATTCTCATCTGTCCTCATGCACCTTACAACACTGAGATTACCAATCAATTCTTCTCTCAAGAGGCTAACTACGGTAATGTAATTGTTCAGTGGCTACTTTCCTCTTGGTAGGTCTAGAAGAAACTCTTTAGCTATGGTAAGCAGCTCTTCTAGGAGAAAGACACTCTAAAATCAAACCATTGTTCTCTATAGTCTTGGGTAGTGCAATGGCCTCTGTACCATGATTTCCACTGTCTTGGAGTTCTCTTGCTTGACGGTACACTGTTCTATCTATTTCTCTTCCTCTTGTTATTTTAAAGTTTTATAGTTTATATATGTAAGATTTATTCTAATGAAACACTTACTTGACTTCTTAATATTATGACTTCATTCATAAATATCTAAAATACTTCATTTGATGGAATTCCATCCAAAGCACTAAGTTCTACGTGAACAATGGTATATGAAACATTCCGTATTTATTATTATGACTATTTTTGTATCACATGTGTAAGACAAGTTATTACTTAATAGGAATTAATTCAGGGTAGAAAATAAAAGGCTTAATTATTCCTTAATATCTATTATCGGTCTTAAATATTATCTTTAATATCTAAATAAGTAAAGTAATTGTGTCTTTCTCACACCAGCGTATGTTTGTCTTTTCATGTTTATTTATTTATAAGATTACAAGTACTTAAAAAATGTAAAAAATATATTATGTGTACTATATATTATGAACTGTATGAGTGTGTTTTATAACATGTAAAAACTTATCAATATATATGCGCAATATATATATATATATATATATATATATATATATATATATATATATGTGTGTGTGTGTGTGTATATATATATATACTGTATATATATTTATATATATATACATATATATATATATATATATATATATATATATATATATATATATGTATATATTAGATATATACTGTATATATACATATATATAGATATATATATATATATATATATATATATATATATATATATATTCATATATATATATATATATATATATATATATATATATATATATATATATATATATATATATATATATATATTCGTGTGTGTATGTGTATGTGCGCGAACACGCGCCAATGAATTCATGTATAATAAATCGATCTTCCATTTCAGTAAAGCTGTCACTGAAGTTATCTCATCAGCTCAGTCCCTCAAGGACCAGACCGGCGCGCCGTCATGTGAGGAGGAGGAATAGCCAGATTGCCCTTGAGGTCGACCCTGACGTCCCTGAAATCGGTTGCGACGGGCCTGTAGGAGCCGTTGAAGGCGTACGCCTGCTTGGCTTTCTTCGGCAGGAGCCAGCGACTCGTGGGAGCTATAAGTTCGGGTTTCACTTGCGTCAGGTCTTCGCTTCCTGTGAGTGACGGGGGTCAAGTGAGTAATCATGGTCTGGGAATCACAATTAATCAGGAATAAAAAGAGTTATGAAAATAGATAAATAAATAGATAAATAAATAAATAAATAATGCAAATCTGGATCTAGAATCCGGATCCAGTACCGGATCATCTCTAAAGTTAATTGAGTCGTCTATGGCCTGAGATCTATCTGTAGTGGAAGTTTCGTCAAAATCTGCCGATTTGTTTTGATGTAATCTTTAAAATTGTGAAAAATGACAATCCGGATCTAGAATCCGGATCCGGATCAGGATCATCTCCAAAATTTAATGGGGTCCTCCATGACCTAAGCTCTGTCTAATGTGAAAATTTCGACAAAATCAGTTGGGTAGTTTTGACGTAATCATGTCCACAGACACAGATAAGTAAATAAAAAAATAAATAATCCTGTCCACAGACACAGTCAAATAAATGAATAAATAGTCCTGTCCACAGATACACAGACAAATAAATAAATGAATAATCCTGTCCACAGACACAGTCAAATAAATGAATAAATAATCCTGTCCACAGACACACAGACGAATAAATAAATAAATAATCCTGTCCACAGACAAATAAATAAATAAATAATCCTGTCCACAGACACACAGACAAATAAATAAACAGATAATCCTGTCCATAGACACATAGACAAATAAATAGATAAATAGTCCAGCCCACAGATACATAAACAAATAAATAGATAAATAGACAAACCGACTCGAAAACATAACCTCCTTGGTGTAGGTAACAATAGGAATGAAGAGTAATTGGGATATCAGTTATGAGAAAAACATGAACATATAGATGAGTGACTGCACAAAGGGACAAGCAGAGAGAATTGGTAATAAATCAGAACAGGAGGATAAGAGAGACATGTACCAACCGTGTGTCACACAATTGTACATAATTCCTTTTGTATATATTATGCTTGTATCTTCGCTCTTCCCTCGCACTAAAACGAACATGAAAATTCATGTCTGCTTTTCTCCTCTGTAACATTGTCAATATTTGAACATGAAAATTCTTGTTGCTTTGAGATTTTGTATATAAAGGAGAGTGTTCTTTAATAAAGAACTCAGTTGATTGCATCCTGCCTTTGAGTCATAACCTCTCTCTCAGCACCGTCACATTGGTGACCCCGGAAGTCGACTCGCTCCCACTGCCTTCCACCCCCACCTTCCTCGCCCCTCCATTTTTGGTATTATGACGGACTCTACTACAGCAGTTGGCGCTGTGGCCACCCCATTGAAACTTTCACCGTTCGCCAGCGGAGAGGCATTTGCTTGGTTTCAGCGCGCAGAAGTCCAGTTTCGCATCAACGGCGTGACTCGCTCCACCACCAAAGCAGATTATGTTCTCGCGGCGATACCCGAGGACACCTTCCCGGAAATATCCGACTGGCTTTGTGAACAAGGAGACACACCAATAGCGTATGACTCCCTCAAAACATACCTTCTGCAGCAGTACTCGCCGTCGCCAGCCGCCCGTGTAGCAAAGCTTTTTCAGCTCTCGCAACAACCGTTGGGGGACCAAAGGGCTTCGCTTGCCCTCAGGGAAATGACCAGTATCGCTCGCCTTCAACCTTCCGCAGACGGCTCTCCTCATGAGGTGAACCTACTTCATGCCCTTTGGATACGCCGTTTACCCGGACCTATACGCGCTGCCATACCCGACGTCGATAGTTTACCCATAAAGGACTTGATGACCAAAGCCGACGCCCTTATGGACAGCCACTTCAAGACCTCCATCAACGCCTCCACCCCTACGAAGAGGATGCCTATTCAATGTCAACTGAAGCTGACATGAATGCCGTAGGACATACACGCCCACACCGTGACGTGCCGAAGCAGAGACAAAGCCGCCCACCACCCACCAATCGCTCGCGCCCCAACAAACGACTTCTACAGCCACTTACTACCTCCCATACGCCGCAGTTTTGCTACTACCACTTCAGATTCGGGGCAACTGCGAAGAAATGTGCCAAGGATTGTCAGTGGCCAAAAACGTGTAAGTAGGCCATCGCTCGTGGCGGTGGCCTCCCGTGTTTCTAATCTTTTCTTTTTACAGGATGCAGGAATGGGCGTGCGATTTTTGGTAGACACGGGTGCTTGTCGTTCTCTTTTGCCAAGGAAACTCTTCAAGACACGACGTAGTCTGTCTACATCTGCCGACGTCTGCTTGGTAGCTGCCAACGGATCTGCGATACCCACCTACGGTTACGAGAACCTCACATTATCGTTCGGAAACGGTAAATTCAATTGGAAGTTTCTCGTTGCTGAAGTCACCATGCCAATCCTCGGTGCGGATTTCCTCTCTCATTTCCACCTTCTGGTCGATGTCGCCCACCGACGATTGGTCAACGCAGACTCGTACTTGTCGACACCTCTTCAACCCACCCCCTCTAACCTCGCTCTCCACATTAGCGCACCCACGGATGCCTACGCCCACCTCCTCACTTCGTACCCGGAAGTTTTCCGTCCAGAACTTCGCCAAACGCCCACGGTTCCTGCCAGGCACGGTATTTATCACCATATCAAGACGATGGGACCCCCAGTCTTCGCAAAATTCAGACGTCTGGCACCGGAACGATTGGCAGCCGCCAAACAGGCGTTCGCCAAAATGGAGGAATGGGCCTTTGCCAAAATGCCTCCAGCCCATGGTCGTCACCCTTACACATCGTTCTGAAGAAAGACGGCTCCCTCCGTCCGTGCAGGGATTACAGGCGCCTGAACATGCAAACAGAACCGGACCACTACCCCCTCCCAAACATTGCCGACGTGACCTCCTACCTGCACAAAACAAAGGTTTTCTCTACGCTCGATCTCCTGAAGGGGTATTATCAGGTGCCTATGAACCCAGAAGACATCCTCAAGACTGCCATCACCACTCCATTTGGTACATACACCTTCAATTACTCCTGTTTTGGCCTTCGTAATGCTGGGGCCACGTTTCAACGTCTCATGGATGGCATCTTAGGGGACTTCCCTTTCTGTGTATGTTATGTGGACGACATACTTTTGTTCTCCTCCTCAAAAGAGGAACACCTCCGTCACCTGCGCATCGTGCTCGACCGCCTGCAACAAAACGGCCTTGTAGTCTGGTACGACAAGTGTACCTTTGGCGCCAACGAAGTGTCGTTCTTAGGGCACCGCATCACTCCTGAAGGTGTCCACTCTCTCCCTGAGAAGGTAGCAGCCGTTCAGAACTTCCCCGTGCCCTCGACCGTCAAAGCTCTGCAGGAATTCTTGGGCATTATCAACTATTATCACCGTTTTCTGCCAGCCATTGCCGCCACTCTTGCTCCCCTCTACGCCTCCCTCAAGGGCAAGTCGAAGGACCTGAAGTGGAGTCCCCTTCAAGATGCAGCCTTCTGCAATGCAAAGAAGGCCCTATCAACTACTGCGGCTCTCACTTTTCCTATCCCACATGCCCCTCTCCTTCTCTCCACCGATGCCAGTGATGTCGCTATTGGTGCAGTACTTGAGCAGGTGGTCAACGGCTCGCCCTGCCCATTGGCCTTCTTCAGCAGAAAACTGTCCAAGGCAGAATCGGGTTATTCTACCTTCGATCGAGAATTGCTGGCGGTGCACTTGGCTGTCCGTCACTTTCGACATTTCTTAGAAGGTACGCCCTTCGTCATTCGCACAGACCACATGCCTCTGGTGCACGCCTTTACTCGACAGTCTGATGTCTGGTCCGCCCGGCAACGCCGACATCTCTCCGCCGTGGCTGAATACAATTGCACCCTTCAATACGTCCCTGGGAAAATGAATCCCGTTGCCGATGCCCTGTCAAAAAGCACGTTGGCTGCCGTTCAACTGGGATTGGATTACAACGCCCTGGCTGAAGCCCAACGACAGGATCCAGAGTATCAAGCATGTAGGACATACTGCACGTCCCTCCGTTGGGAAGACTTTCCCCTCGAAGACTCTATCACCACCCTCCTCTGTGACGTCAGTACTGGCAGACCGCGACCTTGGATTCCTGCTCCCATGCGCCGAAAGGTATTTGATTTCATTCATGGCCTTTCACATCCCTCGTGCCGTTCTACTGCACAGCTGCTGAAGGCAAAGTTCATTTGGCACGGCATTTCTAAGGATGCTAAGGATTGGGTCCGCGCCTGTACTTCTTGCCAAACTTCCAAAGTACATCGACACACGGATTCAGGAGTGGGCACCTTTCCTCAACCTCAGCGTCGTTTCGCACACATTCACATCGTTACCTGTTTACCATCATCGACCGCTCCACTCGTTGGCCTGAAGCCATTCCCATGGAAACTGCAACGTCCGCCTCATGTACATCTGCCTTACTCTCTGGATGGATTGCAAGATTTGGTATCCCTGAACATATTACTTCTGACAGGGGAACCACTTTCACCTCTCAATTGTGGACATCATTAGCGAATCTCCTGGGCATCACCCTACATCAGACAACGGCCTACAACCCCACTGCCAATGGAATGGTTGAACGTTTTCATCGCACCCTCAAAGCAGCTTTGATGTCCCGCTGCAAGGATTGCAACTGGTTTACTCAGCTTCCCTGGGTCCCTCTGGGACTAAGGACCACTCCTAAAGACGCCCTCGACGTCTCGGCAGATGAAATGGTGTATGGCGACCCGTTGGTCGTCCCTGCCGAATTTTTTCCTTCTACAACCTCCTCCGACGATCTCCAGCGCATACGTCTCGTCGTGGGAAAATTTACTCCATGCCGCCAGACTTACAAGCCCCCAGCAAAGCATCACATACCAACAGACTTGCACTCTAAAACGCACGTCTTCCTACGCAATGACACTACCAAGCCACCGCTAACGCCCCCTTACACGGGCTCTTTCCTTGTGATCCGACGCAGTCCAAAAGCATTCCTACTAAACATTCGTGGCAAAGAAGACTGGGTCCCCATTGATCATCTAAAACCTGCTTATCTCCTGCCATATGACCCGCCTACAGTTTGCCTCTCTAGATCAGGGCGCCCTATTTAACTTGTACAGTATGTCATTTTTAGGGGGGGGGGGGGAGCCATGTACCAACCGTGTGTCACACAATTGTACATAATTCCTTTTGTATTTATTATGCTTGTATCTTCGCTCTTCCCTCGCACTAAAACGAACATGAAAATTCATGTCTGCTTTTCTCCTCTGTAACATTGTCAATATTTGAACATGAAAATTCTTGTTGCTTTGAGATTTTGTATATAAAGGAGAGTGTTCTTTAATAAAGAACTCAGTTGATTGCATCCTGCCTTTGAGTCATAACCTCTCTCTCGGCACCGTCACAGATAGTAAGGAATGACAGTGGGTTCGTTGATCTGTAGAGACGTGTCAGAATCTGTTTAAAACCAAGTGCACTCCTATATCGGCCATTTCTTGCTGCGTTAAATATAGCCCCTAGACTTTCTTTTTACTCAACTGAAGTAGGTAACTGCTGTATATATAGCTGGGTTTACTGGAGGGCAGTAGGTATGGAGGGATCGGTATGAATAAGTATCACACCACTAGCTCAGATTGGAAGAATAGTTTGATATATATATATATATATATATATATATATATATATATATATATATATATATATATATATATAGATAGATAGATAGATAGATAGATAGATAGATGTATAGATGGCTATATATATATATATATATATATATATATATACTGTATATATATATATATATATATATATATATATATATATATATACTATATATATATATATATATATATATATGTATATATAATGTATATATATATTTATATATATATATATATATATATATATATATATATATATATATATATGTATGATATACAGTATTACATATGTGTATATACTGTATTCTGTACATATTTTACATATGTTTATGACTCACATTAAGTATGCAGTATACTATACAGTATATATACGTGGTTAAAGGGCTTGTGCATTGTCATGATCAGCAAAGCTGTACTATACTCAATTTTTTTAATGAGGCGCATTTGCACCGACTTGCAGCGGTGCCCTTTTAGCTCGAAAAAGTTTCCTGCCATCTGATTGGTTAGAATTATCTTGTCCAACCAATCAGCGATCAGGAAACTTTTCCGAGCGAAAAGGGCACCCCTGCGAGTCGGTGCAAATTTGCCTCACTAAAAGGAATTGACTAT
The DNA here is from genome assembly GCF_036898095.1 of Palaemon carinicauda. Classification (NCBI taxonomy): domain Eukaryota; kingdom Metazoa; phylum Arthropoda; class Malacostraca; order Decapoda; family Palaemonidae; genus Palaemon; species Palaemon carinicauda. The sequence goes on along the minus strand of NC_090760.1, from coordinate 40,164,482 downwards.
AGTAAGGGCCACCCGTATTAGGGTGGTTTTCTGTGAGCGATCAGACGAGAATCTCCCAACATTACTAATCCACTAATGGAAACTGGCTGAACCCCCTATACAGCTGGTTGGTTGAACAGAAGTGATGTTACAGTAAACTTTTCATTTACGGTATACTGTAAGAAGCCAGAACAGTAGTGGATCGAAAAGACTTGTATAAAGTTACATGCATTTATTATCCCTCTACACGTCATCCATTATTTTCTCAGCTTTCCGAACTATATACGTAAAAGGGAGAAAGGTTTGGTAAACGCAGGAAGCAGGAATGGCTCACATCTTAGTTTAATCACCTCCCAATGCCTGGTCTGAATGCCAGGCTTGCTTCAAATATCATTTTCCCTTCTGCTTTCTATCTTAAGAGATTGTAACTAATCTAGTTACTTATTGCTGAGTAATATTTTCTTTTCTAATTTATATATATATATATATATATATATATATATATATATATATATATATATATATATATATATATACAGTATATATATATATATATATATATATATATATATATATATATATAAATATATATATATATATATATAACAACAAAAACAAATGCTGCCGTTTCTAATCCAATGCAGGACAGAGGCCTCAGACATGTCAACTCATGTCTGGGTTTAGGCCAATTTCCATCATCACGCTGGTAGTGCGGAATGGTGATGGTGGGAGATTTTCGTCTGATCGCTCACAGCAAACCAACCTAATATAGGTGGCCTTGACTAGTACAGTTTTGCTGATCATGACGATACACAAACCTTTTCATAGACATACATATATATATATATATATATATATATATATATATATATATATGTATATATATATATATATATATATATATATATATATATATATTATATATATATATTATATATATAAACACGAAAATGACTAATTGCTTACCTGTGATAAATGTCACGACAAGACCGATTACAATGCAGAGAATCATCCCCATAGGAGTATAAAGGGTGTATGATATACCGTAAACATACATCATGGGCCATCTGAAATGAAGAAATCAAAATCAAAATTCTATGTCCATGCATCGTTATAATTGTTCTCGAAGTTGTTATCTTTGTCTTTATAATAACCCATAATTATCATTTCTATTATCTATTATTATGCTATTAATAAAAATACTATAAAGTAAAGAGAAAAAAAGGACTAAAATTGTTATCATTAGATTTATAACAACTCATCATTATTATTTCTATTACCTATTATTATGCTATTAATAAAAATACTATAAAGTAAAGAGAAAAAAAGGACTAAAATTGTTATCATTATATTTATAACAACTCATCATTATTATTTCTATTACCTATTATTATGCTATTAATAAAAATACTATAAAGGAAAGAGAAAAAAGGACTAAAACTGTTATCATTAGATTTATAACAACTCATCATTATTATTTCTATTACCTATAATTATGCTATTAATAAAAAAATACTCTAAAGAAAAGAGAAAAAAGGACTAAAACTGTTATCATTAGATTTATAACAACTCATCATTATTATTTCTATTACCTATTATTATGCTATTAATGAAAAATAATATAAAAGAAAGAGAAAAAAAGGACTAAAACTGTTATCATTAGAATACTGGAAAAGAATAAGTGCTGAATCCCGGATTAATCATGAAAGGTAGAATGGATGGAAGCCAGCCGTCCATTACTATCGAGTCCTTGGCTCAAAACATGGAAAAAAAAAAAAGAGAGGAGCTTTTAGGGATAAGATTTGAGTGACAGGGTGGGAGAGTGATGGCTAAAGAGATAGAAATGAACTGGATGGAAAATAAATCCTATTTTTAATGTAAGAAAAAAACTGTTTTGACGTCATGATATGAATGAAAAGAGTAAATTACAGCAAGTTGTGCATCATATATAACAAGGATATTAGACAGAAAATAAGAAATAGCATAAATGGCTGCATAAATGAGGATGGGAGAAAAGGAAACGATAGAAGAGGACGAACGAGACAGCTGAAGACTGAAGGGTAAAAGGAACGGAAGCCTAAAAGCCTGATAGGGAAGGCTAAGGTAAATGCGTGAGCCAGGGGAAGGTGGGTAATGGATCCAAAAGGAAATACAAGTAAAAGCTCCTTCTTGCATTTCGATAAGACACATCTGGATAAAAGACGGACGTCGTTTGGGGGACTTAAGGCGAAAAAGATGGGACTTTGACTGACATAAAGGACGCATTAAGATCTAAGTGTTAAGGAAG